>NW_007727850.1:55538-56316 GCF_000696425.1 Galeopterus variegatus | reverse complement strand
AAGCAGAGGCCAGCAGAATTACAAAATGTGTACAGAGCTAGGTTCTAAATCTCATTATGAACACCAGCATCAAAGTAGGTAATAGAGCATCAGTGTAGGATGTTAATGATATATGCCAATGTAATATATGTGTTATTTTCTACTTCTAGGTGTTATGTCTACTCATTTGCTTTTTCAGCCAACAAATGTATTTTAAATATTTAATACATTTTAGGAATTGGACTCAGTGCTACAGACACAATGACATCCTAAATGGACATGGTCACGTGTCATGGTAGATCCTGTCTTCCTGAAGCTTACATTCCAAAGAGAGAGCAGGTAAATCCATAATTATGCAACTAATCACTATTTGCCCGTGTGGTAATTTTATATTTGACACAGCACCATGTCTCATAAATGTATTTAACTAGAGGAACTAAGCCATTTATGAGTCTAAAATCTTTGCAGTATGTTGGGAGGTGAATGTATACACTCTAGGCTAACAAGAAAATCTGCTTACTTTAATTCCAATTTTAAAATTTCTGCAGGGTCTTTTTTCACAATTTGAAAATGTTTGTAATGAAAGAAGAAACATTGCAACTAATGCCACATAAATAAAAAAAGGATCATACACTATCTTGAACAATACAACAAAAAACTTGATAACCTAGAAAAAATAAATTCCCCAAAATATAAAACTTATCAAGATTGAAGTGTAAAAAAATATAAAATCTGAACAGACTGATAACTAATAAGGAAATTGAATCAATAATCAAAGCCCTCCCAACAAAGAAAAGCC
>NW_007727850.1:46197-55528 GCF_000696425.1 Galeopterus variegatus | reverse complement strand
CCAGGACCAGATGGCTTCACTGGTGAATACTACCAAATCTTTAAAGAAAAGTTCATACCAAATTCTTTTCAATCACTTCCTAAAAAATTGAGGATAAAACACTTACAAACTCATTTATTGAGGTCAGCATTACCCTGATACCAAAACTAGACAAAGACACCACCAGAAAACAAAACTACAGGCCAATATTCCTCCTGAATATGGATGCAAAAATCCTCAAGAAAATGCTACCAAACCAAATCTAACAGCATATTAAAATATCATACGCCATGACTAAGTGGGATTTATTCCTCAGATGCAAGGATAGCTCAGCATACTCAAATCAATAAATGTGATAACATTAACAACATGAAGGATAAAAATTAAATGATAATATCAATGTATGAAAAACAAAAAAGTATTTGATAAAATACAATACCTTTTTATAATGAGAAACTCTCAACAAACTAGATATAAATGGAATTTACCTCAAAATAATAAAGGCCATATATACTCAATGGTGAAAAAGCAAAAGCTTTTCCTCTACCATCAGAAACAAGGCAAAGATGTCCACTCTCACCACTTCTATTCAACATACAACTCAAAGTCCTAGCCAGAGCAATAGGCAAGAAAAAGTAATAAAAGCCATCCAAATTAAAAAAGAAGTAAAATTGTCCCTGTTTGCAGATGACATATGTTCTTATGTAGAAAACCCTAAACACCCCACAGAAAAACTGTCAGAACTAATAAAGAAATCAGTAAAGTTACAGGATACAAAATTAACATGACAAAATCATTTGTATTTCTATATACTAAAAATGAACAATCTAAGAAGAAAATTAAGAAACAAATACTATTTACAATAACATTAAAAAATAAAATACTTCACAATAACATAGAATAAAAAAATAAGAAAATACTTGGTTAAGTTTAAAGAACTTAACCAATGAGGTAAAAGATTTGTACTCCAGAAACTATAAACATTAATGAAAGAAATTAAACAAACACAAATAAATGGAAAGATGTTCCATGTTTATGAATTAGAAGATTTAATACTGTTGAATTGTCCATACTTCCTAAAGCAATTTACAAATTCAATGCAATCTCTATTAAAAATGCCATAACTTTTTCTACATAAATATGAAAAATACTAGAATACATATGGAACTTCAAAAAACCCTGAGTAGCCAAAGCATTCTTGAGAAACAAAAACTAATCTGTAGGCATCACACTTTCTGATTTCAAATATATACTACAAAGCTACAGTAATCAAAACAGTATGGTACTAGCATAAAAACAGACATAACCCAATGGACAGAATAGATCTGCAAATATATACGGTCAACTTATCTTTGAAGACGGTGCCAAGAATATACAATGGGAAAAGAATAGTATCTTCAATAAATGGTGTTGGGAAAGCTAGATATCAACATACAAAAGAATAAAATTGGACCCTTATCAACAGCATACTCAAAAATCAGTGCCAAGTGGGTTAAACACTTAAACATAAGATTTCAAACTATAAAACTGCCAGAATAAAACATAGGGGGGAAAGCTTCATGACATTGGTATTGGCAATGATTTACTGGATACACCAAAAGCACCACCAACAAAAACAGAAATAGACAAGTAGGACTACATCAAATTAAAAGGCTTCTGCACAGCAAAGGAAACAATCGACAGAGTAAAATGTCATCCTACAAAATGGTAGAAAATATTTGCAAACCTTATGTCTGAGAAGGGGTTTATATGGAATAAATATAAAGAACTCAAACAAATTAATAACAAGAAAACAAATAACTTGATTTAAAAAAAATGTGTCAAGAACCTCAATTTGCCCAATGAAGACATTTCTCCAATGAAGACATATAAATGGCCAACAGATATATGAAAAGATGATCAACATCACTAACTATCAGGGTAATGTGACTCAAAACCATGAGATTGGTGGGATGTGGAGAAACTAGAATCTCTGTACCCTGCTGGTGGGAATCTAAAAAGGTACAGCCACTATGGAAAACACCATGGAGATTCTTCTGAACTTAAAAATAGATCTACCATGTGATCCAGCAATCACCCTTCTGAGTATATATTCAAAAGAATTGAAATCAGGATTTCAAAGAGATATCGGCACTCCCATATTTGCTGCATGCTTCTTATGCACAATAGCCAACACATGGAATCAAACTAAATATCCATTGACAGATGAATGTACAAAGAACATGTGGTATATACATACAATGGAATATTTTCCAGCCTTAAAAAAGAAAATCTTGCCATATGTAATAACGTGAATGAACCTGGAAAACTTTATGCAGTAAAATAAAACAGGACAGAGACTGTGTAATTCTAGTGTTTAAAATATTCAAACCCATAGAAACAGAGTAGAACGGTGGTTGCTAGGGGCATGTGAGGAGATGTATAAGGAATTGATGCTCAGTGGGTATAAAGTTTCAGTTATGCAAGATTTATAGAGATCTGTTGTAAAACAATATCAATACTGTATTGCACACTTAAACATTTGTTAAGAGGATAGATCTCATATTAATTTTTCTTACCAGAATAAAAAGAGAAATACTTGTAAATTCTGATGAAATCATTAGAACTTTGTCCATATGATTATGTAATTGAATTAAAAGAACACTTCAAAATCTTTAAAAAAAATACAATGTTTCCTTTGACAAAGTTGTTATAAGTTCTATATTTGCAAAATTAACTTTTAAATATTTATATAAACTTGTTCTTAGCTTTCCTGAANCAGTATGGTACTAGCATAAAAACAGACATAACCCAATGGACAGAATAGATCTGCAAATATACATGGTCAACTTATCTTTGAAGACGGTGCCAAGAATATACAATGGGGAAAGAATAGTGTCTTCAATAAATGGTGTTGGGAATGCTAGATATCAACATACAAAAGAATAAAATTGGACCCTTATCAACAGCATACTCAAAAATCAGTGCCAAGTGGGTTAAACACTTAAACATAAGATTTCAAACTATAAAACTGCCAGAAGAAAACATAGGGGGGAAAGCTTCATGACATTGGTATTGGCAATGATTTACTGGATACATCAAAAGCACCATCAACAAAAACAGAAATAGACAAGTAGGACTACATCAAATTAAAAGGCTTCTGCACAGCAAAGAAAACAATCGACAGAGTAAAATGTCATCCTACAAAATGGCAGAAAATATTTGCAAACCTTATGTCTGAGGAGGGGTTTATATGGAATAAATATAAGGAACTCAAACAAATTAATAACAAGAAAACAAATAACTTGATTAAAAAAAATGTGTGAAGAACCTCAATTTGCCCAATGAAGACATTTCTCCAATGAAGACATATAAATGGCCAACAGATATATGAAAAGGTGATCAACATCACTAACTATCAGGGTAATGTGACTCAAAACCATGAGATTGGTGGGATGTGGAGAAACTAGAACCTCTGTACTCTGCTGGTGGGAATCTAAAAAGGTGCAGCCACTATGGAAAACACCATGGAGATTCTTCTGAACTTAAAAATAGATCTACCAGGTGATCCAGCAATCACCCTTCTGAGTATATATCCAAAAGAATTGAAATCAGGATTTCAAAGAGATATCGGCACTCCCATATTTGCTGCATGCTTCTTATGCATAATAGCCAACACATGGAATCAACCTAAATATCCATTGACAGATGAATGTATAAAGAACATGTGGTATATACATACAATGGAATATTTTCCAGCCTTAAAAAAGAAAATCTTGCCATATGTAATAACATGAATGAACCTGGAAAACTTTATGCAGTAAAATAAAACAGGACAGAGACTGTGTAATTCTAGTGTCTAAAATATTCAAACCCATAGAAACAGAGTAGAATGGTGGTTGCTAGGGGCATGTGAGGAGATGTATAAGGAATTGATGCTCAGTGGATATAAAGTTTCAGTTATGCAAGATTTATAGAGATCTGTTGTAAAACAATATTAATACTGTATTGCACACTTAAACATTTGTTAAAAGGATAGATCTCATATTAATTTTTCTTACCAAAATAAAAAGAGAAATACTTGTAAATTCTGATGAAATCATTAGAACTTTGTCCATATGATTATGTAATTGAATTAAAGGAACACTTCAAAATCTTAAAAAAAAAATACAATGTTTCCTTTGACAAAGTTGTTATAATTTCTATATTTGCAAAATTAACTTTTAAATATTTATATAAACTTGTTCTTAGCTTTCCTGAAAGAAATTATTTATACCTGTGTATTCAAGATGAAATCCTGCAGCCGAAACACTGATGTCTGATTGAAAATTTAGATATAGATTATTAGAGGTACTATTCAAAAGATGGGGTATTGTAGTTCCTGAAATGACAATTAAGAAGTCAGGTCAATGATCACATAATAAATACTATATAGTAAAACTAAATAAATTAACTCATCCAGTAGATTACCACTAAAATTTTGTATTAGTCTCTCTCTCTATAATACACTGTATTATAGAGATGTTAATAAGTCTCTCTCTCTCTGTAATACACTGTATTATAGAGAGAGAGACTATTTTTTTTCTATACTAGGTCAAGTACCTTAATGTTTCTTTTACACTGAGAGAAAAACTTGTAGTTTGCTTTCAAAAAATCCCAGTTTTGAACTAGTGTTAGTCTCATCTCTCAGCAAATGCATCATAATGATGTTTTCCTGAACTTCGGAAGGAAATCAACTTTACTTTATCCAATTATTGAGTATGAAAATATAAAATGTCTGCTTGAACCAATCACTTCTGAACCATTTGATATTGAGCAAATTGCTCAAGATCCTTAAGACTCCAACTCAGTTTCAAATGGCAAGCATGAAATTAACTAAGTGTCAATTCTATGTTTTATGATACATTTCAACAAGCATATGAGTTGATTGTGTTGCATGCATTTCTTTATAAGTAACTAGCTACTTTCACGTGCTTTGGACAACTTTGTGGAACCCTGATGACTTCCATGAAAGAACGGAAATAATTCATTCCAAAACACACAATTGTTTTCTGTTTTTGCTTTTGTTTTGTTCTGACCTTGCTCTCTGTCCACAGTGTCCTAAACTGCAATCAATGAAGACAGGGGAAAACAGTAACTCAAAACGTCACTCAACCTGCTGTCAGTCTCTTAGAGGATCTTACTGATTCAGAGCTTTGGCTCTGGAGTCACACCAGCTGAGTCCCAATCGCATTCTAATATTAGATGTACAACCTCAAGCAACTTAATTCCTGTGTACTTCTATTACCTACCAGGACTTTCAGAAAGATCAAATGAGAAAATGCACAGCAAACCTCACACAGAGCTATCACTTGGTAACCAAAAGCTGTTATTTATCATTTTTATCATTCTTATACTTATTGTTAAGAAAGTACTACACCTAACCTATTATAAATAAAAGTATACCCAAAACCTTATGAGATTTTTCTAAGAAAGATTTCTATATAAATTATATCTAAATATTGTTTATGCTTTAAACCAAATCATTCCTTCTCTAGATATTTCTTTCCTCTCCTCATTGGCGATGCTGANAAACTGCAATCAATGAAGACAGGGGAAAACAGTAACTCAAAACGTCACTCAACCTGCTGTCAGTCTCTTAGAGGATCTTACTGATTCAGAGCTTTGGCTCTGGAGTCACACCAGCTGAGTCCCAATCGCATTCTAACATTAGATGTACAACCTCAAGCAACTTAATTCCTGTGTACTTCTATTACCTACCAGGACTTTGAGAAAGATCAAATGAGAAAATGCACAGCAAACCTCACACAGAGCTATCACTTGGTAACCAAAAGCTGTTATTTATCATTTTTATCATTCTTAAACTTATTGTTAAGAAAGTAGTACACCTAACCTATTATAAATAAAAGTATACCCAAAACCTTATGAGATTTTTCTAAGAAAGATTTCTATCTAAATTATATCTAAATATTGTTTACGCTTTAAACCAAATCATTCCTTCTCTAGATATTTCTTTCCTCTCCTCATTGGCGATGCTGAATAATTGGTTATCATACTCCATTTAAAAATCTCTTAAAAGCGTAAAGCCATTCAAAATTATTTCAATATACCTGAAATGTATAAGTAAATAGCTATTTAGCTATGTTTGTATTCTAGAATTCAAAAAGCATAATAGCAAAAACTAAAAATTAAAACTCTCGATTTCAACTTCAATACGCTGAAATAAACTTTAAAGCTATTTAGCTATGTTTGTATTCTAGAATTCAAAAAGCATAATAGCAAAAACTAAAAATTAACACTCTCGATTTCAACTTCAATACGCTGAAATAAACTTTAAAATTAGTGCATGAATTACCTTAAAAATCTTTACAAATCAATATAATTTAAAAAATCAGTCAACACTTTTCATAATAAATCAGACTATTTTATTTTGTGTTTACTTCTGTTTTTGTTACATATGTATATATTAATTTTATATAATTTTATTCATTTCATACAAATAATTTTATATTCTCTTTATTCTCACTTAAGGGTACCATGTAGCATTTACTACGTTGTTTACATCATCTCTTTATTGTAATGATTGTACAGCATTCTGTGGAGTGGATATACCATAATTACCAAGCAAAGTCTAATTTATAACTATTATTGCTCATCCTATTTTTTTTATTTTAAGGAAAAGAACACACATATTATTTCTGAACCCAAACTCAGCTGAAAATATTACTATTAACATAAAAGTATCAGTAAATAATCGCACAATATAGTAAGATTTAAACAGCAATTTTGGCATTACCTTTAAAACTTTTCAAATTTCTAACCCTATAATTTAGTTTATTACATGTAGTTTACAAAAAGCAAATTAAAATCACCAAATCAGAGTTTTAGGGAGCTCTTGAAATATTTTTTTTATATTCCTAATAGTATTTATATTTTAATTAGGCTCAGCTCTCTTACTTACCTGAATAACTTCCAAGCCTTGGAGCATTGTTGTCTCCCCCATCATAAAAGTCCAGAGAATCCCAGTTATGTTCTGTAGCAAAGCTAACAACCTGCACCTATGAAATAATAATTACTGGTAAGAATGCACATTTCTAACCAGATATATATGTTACAGTATACCAATTCCTCCTAGAAGAAAGAGCTGAAAGCCTAGACTACATCACTGTGGCCCTTCATAGAAAGATTTTTAAAAAACTGCTCTTTGCCATTATGAAATTGGCTTACATGAGCTGATTTTTGTAAGAAAAGCCTTATGGAGCACCTAGCAGTGTTCATTATGGATATAACATGGAGAATATCTGTCACTATCTCAGAGCATTCTCTTTATTAAAAGTTTTGGGCTAATGTAACAACTGGGTGCAAGGAACCCCAATGCATGTTCCAAAAAATTGTTTAACTTATGTGTATATGTTTTGGAGTGTTAGATTATTGTCACTGACAAGAGTTTTCTTATTTGCTTTACCTGTTATAAATTAACCAGATTTGTGGTCCATAAGTATATAGGACCTTAACATATGCATTTTAAAAGCTAGGTTTATTCCCGGATGCATTGTATTTTTCCTTTCTTTACAAAAACTTTGCTCAATTTCTTCTCTTCCTTTTATTTAAAACTTTCCAATATTGTTATTCCATTTTTAATAGGTCTCAATACGGATGATTAAAAACAATCCTTTGTAACTAATTTGAATGCATCTTTTAAAAACTATTTTTACGAATAGAATTATAACAACTAGATCACTGTGAGGGTCGGTAAAGTTAAGAAGGGAAATTCTGGGGTTTAATTCTCTCATGTCTATTAAGTTTTATTTTAAAAAGAGGCATGTGTTACTTTGTTGCACATCATTTGGCACAGTTTGAGCTCTTGCAAGAACCCAAAGGACTCTCACAACTATGGATATTATCTATTTTGCTGTTTGATTATTAACTATTTTGTATTTTGGGAGGATGAAAAGAAATAACTTTTTAAAATAAATTCATTTTATTTAGTTAAATTTTGTTATAAATCTAGGCACTACACTCACTAAATAATTAAAACAGTTTCATTCATTAAAAATTTCTTATGTGCAGAATGATTCATCATCCTCCTTCCATTCAAATGAATGCTGGTGCCTCTTTTCTGGGGTGAGTGCCACATGGCAATAGATACCCTGCCTGTGTGATTGGCATTATACCCAATGGCAATGTTCCAGGACAGGAAGACAACCAGAATTAAAATTGGATGATTGTAATATAACCACCACCTCCTTAAACAATGATCAATTCCAACTTCATAACTGAATTTTCCTTTCCTTCAATTTAAGGAAAGAAAGGATTATATTCAGCTAAAAAAAATGAAAGAATCATGCAGGAGTTGTCATTTGTGCTAAGCTTAAGGTATTGAGAGGTTTTTCACTTCACTGAAGGAAATTATTGAGTGTGTAACAAAGTAGAGGAGGCAAACTATGAGCTGGATTTACTGAACCATCAGTAATCCAATTTAGTCACAGTGGAGAATGTTTACATAAGAGGAAATCTGCATGCATAGTTAGAAAATGCATAGAAAGAAAGAGTAGAGCTAAGTGGATAAACACAAGAGAGCTTAGTGTCTGAGTGCCTGGGTTTGCAACTTCCTGGCTCCCTCTAGTCACTAGCATGTAAGCCTAGGAAAGGTGTTAATCTCTCTGTGCCTCAGATTACTCACATAAATCATTATAGTAAAGGTATCTAATTCATAAATTTGCTGCAAAGTTAAATTAGTTAATATGTATAAAGGGCTTAGAATAGTGCTCAGCATGTACTAATAGCTAAGAGAGGTTTAGAGAGAAACTCAGTAAAGACTGAACACCAGTATAATAACTAAGCACTTGAAGGTATAATTATACCTTCAGTATTCCACTGGACAATTTAGAAGTAGGAGGAAAAAAATAATCAGGACTGTGCTTTAAGTACAGCACCGCATTAGAAAAAAGAAAATAAAAGTGAAAAGACAATTTCATTATATATTGCAGCAATATTTAAATGACTAATGCAGTGAGAAGCAATGAATGGCTAAACTGTTGGAGGCAGGAATAGTAGAAAGCAAGACTCAAACATTACACTTGTTGTTGTAGGAAAAGTTATGGATTCTGTGTGATGTGAATAGGGGAGGAAAGGAGAGATAAGATTTAAGAATAATTTATCTTCTTTTCTTGAGTTATTGAGAGCAGAGGGGTAGCAAGAATAAAAATGTAGACATCTCCAGGAAAACCTATTACTTGTATGGCAAGGAGAAAATCTATTTAATTCTGGGTATATATGTATAGGCTGGATAATGGCTCCTAAAGATATCATGTCGTAATCCCTACAGCCTGTAAATATTATCCTATATGAGAAAGGGGTCTTTGAGATGTGA
>NW_007727850.1:7273-44828 GCF_000696425.1 Galeopterus variegatus | reverse complement strand
TATCAACTCTTTCCCACAAACTACTCATGTAATATAACAAATCAGTCTATTTGTTGAGGTTGTTTCCAAAGAATGCTCAACCGTTCTATATTGTTGTAATTTTTTCTGCATTTCAAATGTTTCTTCTTCTCTTCTTTCCACTAATGGCTATCCTGTTTTGTCTCATATTTAATTTATTGAATATCCATGTACTTCTTTATTCCCATATATATATAGAGCCCAAGAGAGTAAAATAAATTAAACATTGCCTTAAACCTGGTATCCTAGCCATGTAGCTTTTAGGTGAAGTTAGTGAACTTTCAAACGTAAGTCATATACAGTCAGCCCTCCGTATCCACGGGTTCCCCATCTGTGGATTCAACCAACTGCAGATCGAAAATATTTGGGGAAAAAATAAAAACAATACAAAACAAAAACCCCTGTGTCTGCACTAAACAAACTTTTTTCCTTGTCCTTATTCTCTAAACAGTTCAGTATAACAGCTATTTACATAGCATTTACATTGTATTAAATAGTCTAAATATGATTTAAAGTATATAGGAAGATGTGCATAGGCTATACGCAAATAGTATGCTATTTTATATCAAGGACTTAAGCATCTGCAGAATTTGGTATACACGGGAGGTCTTGGAAACAATCCCCCATGTATACTAAGGGACAACCATATTACGTGTGTGTGTTTGTTGTAAGTTCCCGTCATTTAGCGATATGTCTAAAATTAGCATCCATTTAAGGGATTGATAAAAAGTGCTAAATGCTCTGCTAAACAAATTGTGTTTTCTGAAGTGAAAACAAAGTGCCTTCTCAGTGAAAGGCATTATAGCATGATTTATATATATATTTTTTGATAGTTTGCCTAGAAAAAATTATATACAACATAGTTTTTCTGTAGATGTCTTACTAGTTCATCATGCCATTGATAACTCTCTAAAACAGTCAAAACTCCACTGCTTTTGGAGATATTCATTGATTCATTCTAAAATATTAACAGACCTAGCAGCACTCTGTTAGCTGCCAGGACAGGTTTGGTACTGCTCTCATGAGCTTAATTAGGTAGTAATATTAAAATATGATGAGTGTTATGAGAAAAAAAATTACAGAAAACTACGAGAATGTATAGCAAGGAAATTAACCTTGTTTCAAGTTTATGAAAGGTCTTCCATACAAAATGCATTCAAGACAGAAATGATGAATAAGAATAAGCCAAATAAAGAGAGATCATGGAGAGGGAACAACATGCACGAAGGTTTGGTGGCAAGAGAAAGCCAGGCTTCTATAAAAGACTGAAATTATGTAAATAGAATAGGAAAGAAATGAGAACAAAGCACAAAGGCATAATTGACTGTGTCAAGAAAGTAAGAAGATGGGGAAAAACTGAGGTATTGTAAGCAGAAAAGTGATAGCACTGAATTTTTATATTCAGAAAGTTATTCTGTCTGCCCTATAGGGAATAGATAGAAGGAGAATGAGACAGAATGGACAGAAATGATGGCCACCTGACATCAGCACTATTCTGACATCAGTACAACTCTGACATCAGCACTATTCAGAGGTCAGCACTATTCTTACTAAAAATAACAAAATTGTGGTAAAAGTGGTAAACACTTTTGGTATGAGCGTGGATGGAGAGAAATGAACTCATTTGAGAGATTTGTGATAGATGGACCTGACATATTTTGTTGTTTGGAGTAGGTGGCAGAGGAGAAATCTAGATTTCTGGCTTATGCAACTTAATGGATGAGGGGGTTGTTCTGACACAGAGAACATTGGAAAATATCTGTAATTCTAAGAAAAATTCGTGATGTCAGTTTTAGGGAGATTAAATTTGACAGGTTGAGTGTCAGCAAGAATTTTAGCCGAATAGGGGGTTGTTCTGACACAGAGAACATTGGAAAATATCTATAATTCTAAGAAAAATTCATGATGTCAGTTTTAGGGAGATTAAATTTGACAGGTTGAGTGTCAGCAAGAATTTTAGCCGAAAATATCTCGTGGGTAGTTGGATACATATTGTGCAATGTAGATGAGAAGTGTGAGTTAGATATTTAGACCTGGAGATCACTTATCCAGCCTTTCTTCCAAATGAATGTTTTCTGATTGTCTATTACAGTTCAGGTCCTGGGCATCACCAGCACATAATAGTAGCTGAAGCCATGGAAGGAAACAAGGTGACTGAGAGAATGGTACAGAAACCCTCAGACACTACTAAGACAGTATTTGAACAGTGGATTGACTTGGAAGAGGAGATCATGTAGGAAGTGAAGAAGCAGAAGCTACAAATGTAAAAAACTGGTGTCATAGGAGCAAAGGTGGAAAAGTGGGGAGTAAACCAGCAATATAGAGAGCTGCTGCAGAACAAGCAAGAGGAACACTGCAGAGGATTTCACTACACATACATCCTCACTGTGAGAGTGGGTCAAGTAGAGTACTGGGTACTGAAGCCACACTGCAATGCATAGAAAATGGAGAATGATAACTAGAAAAAAATGGCAGACTTGTTATTTGAAGATGTGATAGAAATGAATAAGCGGATGGTAATATGTAGATGCTCTAGGATAACCTTCAGAAGATGATAACCAGATAATGTGATAAAATTTCTATGAAAGTTCTAAAGTTATCCTCTCATTTCAGTTCCTCTGTACAACCTGGAACATGGACAATCATAAAATCCTTGTTATTTCTATCATAGTAAAATAGGATTAACTAGTTATCTCCAAATTTTATAAATTAACCATAAAATTATAGAGAAGCTAGCCAGAATGTAAGCATATATCTATAATCTTTTGATGTCTTTAAAAATCGGAAAATGTAGGTTTCATGTTTTCTCATTGATTTATTGATGTATTTTACTCTTGACACCTGTCAAATAATTTTTTGAATTTTCTGAAAAATTATAAAGATAAATTCAGAAGCTTTTTAAAATTTTTTTTATTTTTACCAAAAATTACACTTCTATCTAATTTCAGTTTTTGCACATGGTGTCCTGGCTACTTTTTTCCATAATTGTTATATGTCTCAAGTTTCTAAAGGAAAAACTTATGAAATAATTGGAAAAGTAATCAAGTTATTTTTATAAAGGCTAGACAGTGAAATATTTTGTGAAGCATAATTATCTTCCATAGAGTATATACTGACTCAGCAGTAAAATGTCATCGGTTCATCCAAAACAATTTCTTTGTAAAACAGAGTAACTGATAAAATACCTCCAAAAAAAAAAAAAAATCACAGCTAAAATAACATGATAGACACTATCGGTTGCCTAAAGAACAGCGTCCCTCTTCCCAGCCAACAGAGATCTGGTTTAGTTCAATTAAATGAGAAAGGTGTACATCAAAGCAGGCTGAGCTCCTTGTCTACTTCAGGTACTTAGTATTGATTTGTTTGAGCCAAATCATAGTAAGTCTTTGCTACTGCCCAGTGTATGGTTTAGGAACTGGTATTATTGCAACTTGGGTCAATAAGAAAGGAGGAAAAGTCTACTGGCAGGTTTATGGAAAAGTCTTCTTAACCATTGAAAAAGAACATAAGATAGAAATATTCTACTTTGAATATTAGCCATTGCTATGTAAGGCTGTTATGCCTAGAGCTTTTGCAGCCATCATAATACCATGAGAAAGGAAGCTCAGGAACTGAAGCAAACACTGAGAATGGCAGAACAAAGCGATGAACATAACCTGGGTCAGGAATGACATACCTCCTTCTCTGAAATAAACAACCATGGAATCATTTTACCTCTAGATTCAATGTCATGGGGGTTCCTTTTTTTTTTGTATTGCTTATACCATCTTGAATTCCCTTTCTGTTACTTGCAGATGAAAAAATTAATAATAAATATCTTTCTATTAAATTCAACCATGTCAGTCAAAACTACTTGCTAAACTTTAAGGAAGAATGCTCATTCTGTCATCTCTGAAAAGATTGACATCAAACACACAATGAAAAAAAGAAACATTTAAATATCCTTACTTGAATGCCAGCTCCCTCTGGCACTGTGATCTTCCATACACAATTCAGATTGTTGTCGTAAGGCTCAGGGTATCCTGGAGACAAAATAGTCCCTTTGCGCTTAGTTAAAATTCCACCACAGGGCACTAAAAGTAAAGCAGTCGAAGAGAGGGAGTTAATTCTAATGCAAAGGATTTAGAAAAGGTCAGAGAAAACGTCTTGGACAGACACTAGACTCGCAAAGAAAATCAAATCATACTACTTTGTAAAACTCATAAAAACAATGATAATTAAATCTTTCTATACCACAAAAACTTTAAAAAAATAATTAGAAAACATTAATGGATGACCTTACAATGGCATATCTAAAAATCATATTACAATTAACTCAATAATAGCATATCATTTTTATTATATTACTAAAAATTGCATTGATAAATGCCTTAAAATAGTTTATATCTAGATATAGAATTTTTTGAAGTATTATTTTAAATTATTTTCTACTTTCTCTTTCATGCATCCTCTGAAGAGTAATGATTATAAGAGCTATGTTATGATTATAACATTCATATAAAGCCTATTATATGTCAGATACTCTTCTAAGTACTTTATATATTTCAACTAATTTAAGCCTCTCAACAATCCAGTGAGACATGAATAAGTATTCTCCCCACTATACAGCTGAGTTAAAGGAGTCATTAAGAGATTAAATATCTTGCCCAAGATCACATAGTTTGTAAGAGATGGAACAGGGATTTGAGTCCTGGAAGCTTGTCACCAGAGTCCACGTTCTTCAGGGGAAGGAAGATACTTGATGTGGTGCCAGTCTGCTTATTACCAATACAACTACTACAACAAAGAGTAAATATGTAGACCTACTCTGAAGTCAATGAAGGCTTCTATCATCTTTAAAAAATGCTAATTTGAAAGCAAAATTCTTATAGCACTAGTAGAATCAGTTCAATTTGGGGCATGACATCATTCACAACTCTTAAATACTGTGTGACTTTGGACATGTTGCTTACACTCTCTGAAACTCAGAAGTGGTAATGACATTGTTTCCGAAAGGCTTTTGTGAAAAACAGAGGGAGAGTATGATGTGCAAAAATGGGCTAGCACACTGCTTGGGACACAGTGAAAGTCAATAAATTATGTTTCCTTTTGCTATTTCAGGAACCAATGGCACTGTGCATAATAATTATAATAAAGTGAATTACAGTTTTTTGCTACTCCCAAAGCCAAGTGCAAAAACCCAGGGTATTTACTCAAAATAGTGCCCCAAACTTTTTAAATAGTGTGATAATGTATTTTTAAAAAGTTATTTTGTTCTGTTTTCTTATACATCTATGTTTTTTGGTTATATACAAATTCAGCTAAACTGACCAGAAAGAATTTAGCTCATTAAAAAAAAAAAAACAGTTTTGCATGATTTGAGCATAGCATGCCAGGTATGAAGGAGGAAATGTACACTGATTCATCCCAACCATAGAAAAAAAAACATGGTTGGTGACGGGCTGATTTTGAGACAAAAGAAAATATTGTACAGATGCTCTTCCTCTCCATCCTCACTGCTACTACCCCACCTCATCCTCGTTGGGTTTTTTTTTTTTTTTTTTTTTTTTTTTTTTTTTTTTTTTTTTTTTTTTTTTTTTTTTTTTTTTTTTTTTTTTTTTTTTTTTTTTTTTTTTTTTTTTTTTTTTTTTTTTTTTTTTTTTTTTTTTTTTTTTTTTTTTTTTTTTTTTTTCTGAGTTATTACCTTAATCACATCAATAGCCTCCCTGTGGTTGGTATATTTCCCATGTACTATATACTTCAAATTACTTTCGATATGATCTTTCTAAACTTAAAATATGACATGTTACTTCTGTGCTGAAAATCCTTCAAAAATCTCTCTGCTGCTTTAATTCTGAAGAGATACAGTTAATTGTATTAGCCTCTAACTTTACCTCCAGGCTTGCCTAACACTATAATTTCCCAATACCTCACAACGCCAGTCCCCCATCCCAGTCCACCCTACTATACTAATATGCTCTCTTAATGCTGTCACTTGGCTTGTCCTTCTCTTACCTAACACCTACCTGCCTGTCTATGGACATTCAATGTTACCTCTTTAACCTTTCACTGATTTCCCTGTATGTTAAGTGCCCCATCGTTTCCCACAGCACCAAGTGCTTTCCTGTACTACTTTATTACACTGCTCTTTCATATTCTTTTTAATATCTTAGTCTTTTCCAATAGACTCAAGCTGAAAGGATGTGATAGTCACCTTTTTGTCTGGAGCAATGCTACAAGGGGTGATGCCAAGATTCAAAGTCTTTGACCCTTTGCTTTATATATCTTCCTTCCATGCTACTAGGGTGACATGCTGTCCCCTCTTCCTCTTTCCTCTCCTCCATCTATTCCAGCAGTCCTCACCACTCTATTGAAATGACTGTGTCGAAGTTATGAGAGTATTCCTGCTGTGACACGGTCAATTCTTAATTAGCATTTAACTGAACTTATGAGCAATTATCTTCCCCTGTTGATCACTTCATCCTTGTTGAGTTTTTCTTTGCTTGGCCATCAGGACACCACACTCTCCTGGTTTTATTCTGGCTGCATTCATAATTTATTTTATTTTATTTTATTTTTTTATTGCTTATTCTCCTCCTAATCTTTTAAATGCTGAAACACACTGTGACTTGTTCCTAGGCCATTTTCTCTTCCTAATCACCATCCCTCAGTAATGAAATCCATTTCCATGTAGTCTATATACTGTGACTATTAAATGTTTCTCTCTAGCCATGACTTCTGCCCTGTTGTGCAATAATATATCTCATAAGTATCTCAAAATTAATATGTCCAAAACAATACTTTTGATATTCTTCCCCACCCATACTTTCCTCCATCTCAGTAAATGTCACCATCATTCACCCAGTTCTTAAGCCATAAATCTAAAATTCATCTTGATTTCTCTTTCTTACATTCAAGTTCACATTTATGTCTACCTTCAATCTATCAGTAAACACTGCTAACTGTACCTTAAAAATATTTCCCAAAGCTTCCCAGTTCTCATCGCGTTGGCCATGATCTTCCTATCTAAATCATCATCATCTTTTCCCTCCACTACTGCAATAGGCTCCTATTCAGTTTTATTGTTTCTACTTCACCCCTCCTTACACTAACTACAGTGATTTTTTAAAAACTAATTAAGATCATATCACTACCCACTTCAGTGAATTTCTACACTACTTTGAGAAAATTCAAACTCACCATGGACTTCAATGCTCCATATGACTTGGCCTCTGCTCTGCCTCCGTGAACTCATCTCCTATCACTCTTTGCCATCATTCACTGTGTTCCATACACCTGGGATTCTTTCTGTGGCTTAAACATGTCATGATTTCGCCTTCCCTCACAGTCCATATACTTGCTCACCACCAAGACTTACACATTCTTCCCTTCATGCATTTCATTTAGGTATAAAATAGCAGCATGCTCTGGACATTTTCTTCTAACCCCAACCCCTTACTTACTTTTTTTCCCATAGTACTTACCACTACCCAAAAGAAAGGACTGTATTTGTTGATGTGTTTTGTCTCCCTCTACTGAAATGTGAACACCATATGGGCAAGGATTTTATATTCTTATTCAAAATGATGTTGCCAGTACCAAGAATAGTGTCCGATACTTAGTAAGCACTCAACAAATGTTTTCTGAATAAATTGTTGAAAGACTGGGTGTATATCTTGTGGCTACTAGTTACCTCTTCATCACTCCTGCATTGTTCCTGTCTCCCAGTATTTTCAGAAGCAGACACTATTTTGTCAAATTCTACTGCAACCATTTTTATTTTTTTACCTGAAAAATATACTATAATAATATTCCCAGCCATGCACTACCACATACTGAATGTTTTAAAAGTTTCACTTGTATATATACTATTCAACCTAACACTTGCATCCTTTTTCAAGAGATATGTGATAAATTTCTTTTCGGATAAGTATTATGAAATAATCAAAAAGACAGTGAATAATAAATGCTGGTGAGAGTATGGAGAGACCAGAATGCTACTGCACTGTTGGTGGGACTGTAAATTAGTACAACCACTATGGAAAACAGTATGGAGATTTCTCAAACAACTACAGACAGATCTTCCATATGATCCAGCAATCCCACTTCTGGGTATATACCCAGAGGAATGGAAATCATCATGTCGAAGGGGTACCTGCACTCCCATGTTCATCACAGCTCTGTTTACAATAGCCAAGACATGGAACCAACCTGAATGTCCATCGATGGATGATTGGATAAGGAAACTGTGGTATATATACAACACAGAATACTACTGTGCTATAAAAAAGAATGAAACTCTCCCATTTGTAGCAACATGGATGAGCTTGCAGAAACTTACATTGAGTGAAATAAGCAAAGCACAGAGGGATAAATATCACATGTACTCACTCATAAGTGAGAGTTAAGAGAGAAAGAAGAAAGGAAAGAAAGACCACAGTGGTGTGTTGGACTTGCAGACTTAAAGAACATACCTTGGGATACAAAGTGGAGTGGAGGAAAGGGGGGGGAGAAGGGAGGTTGGGGATGATTGGGTGGTGGACATGGGGTACAACCACAATTTGTGGTAATGCTGCCAGTATAGATCTGGCCTTTACATCTAGGACATGAGGGGGGCCATCAGCTTTGCATCTCATGAATATTCATAACCAATAAAAAAGAGTACTTCATAAAGTTTGTGGAAAAATAGAATAAAGAAAATATGAATCTTTCCCTGAACTTTTTGAAGAACTCTCTTATAATATAGGGATTAAGAGAACAGCCTTTAGAATTAAGCTGCTTACAATTCAAATTGTAATTCTGTTTTTGTCTCAAAACCATAAAGGTTTTACTATTTGTAAAAGAGCCAATTTTATCTACCTACAGGAGTTGATGTCAATATTAAATGAAATAATGCTTAATAGTGCTTCATACAAATGCCAAGAATTATTTATTATGTTATTTAATAACTTGTTTATGGATGAAAGGATGAATAAATGAATCAATGAATGAAAGTTGAGATCCTATATATCGCTTCTCAATTTTCCTCCCTTTAAAAAAAAGATAATATAGGCAGGTGTTGCCATGGAGACACTCCAAGTAAAAGTAATTCTTTCTGGGTCTCTAGAGGACAAGGGTGATAAGCAGCTAATTAAACACTTTTTCCCTAAGGGGAGAAGGTGGCCGCTTCAAGGGTTTTCATAAAAGACCTCCCACTAACAGAATTACTTATCCCTGGGGCCATATATTGTCAAAGCTATTAGAGGCTTCAGGGGGTTATTTGAACCACAGAGTCTCAGAGAGAAGAGAGTCTGGGGGTTTAAGGGACTGAAAACTCTAAGAAATGTGTGTAACAAAGTGTAACAAGGTCAAACTTGGAAGATAAAAGCTCAGTTTTTAGCACGTTTTATTTTTCAGTTTTACCTTTGTTCCAAATCCAATTTTCTTATTACGATGTCATAATGTTTTATTATAATTTACCTAAGAATACCTTGGTGTTACAGTTTTGCACAAATTACTAAATATCATTTATGTACTTGTTGCTTAAATTTGTGTATGCCCTAATTTAGTATTTGACCATTTTAAATATAAGCACAACTCACATATCATGTCTAATGGCCTGCTTTTCAGTAAACAGTTTAGTTTCAGTAGGTCAGTGTGTGCAAAATTACTAAACATTTTATTGTGTTTTACTATGACAGAAAAACAAAATGAAAGTGTGGATAGCAATAATAAAAACTGTAAAACTGAAACAATACAATTGAGATGGAAGTCATTAGAAATGTAAAAAGCAGTATTCTCTTGGTTTCAGTTGCCTGCTCACTTAGCTTAAGCTCTTAATTGAGCATACATTGAACTGTGAAGGCAGAGAAAAACAATATGTATAAAATCCTGTAAATAGATTGATAAAGATTATATCTAAACTCTAAAGTATAAATAGAGAGTTTGTTCTTTCTCAGAATAAAAATCCCCACCTGATATGTAAATCTATTGCTTGTGTTTTACCTACATATCTTTCCTACAGATCTCAGAAGAGTTTGAAATTTCAGATTTGTCACCGTCTAAGCAAGTAAAGTAAACAAAAGCATCACCATGTGGTGTAGTACTGAAATTGAAAACACATGGACCTTGTACTCTGGAAATTGGCCAGAGCTGTTAGATGTCTACACATACTTGGAAGATCATCACAGCTATTTGCTAAAATTCTTTCATTAAACAAATTCTTATTGAACATCTATTATATTCCAGGTCCTCTATTGGTTAAGTATAACAAAATAGTGGCAATGGAAAGGGGGCAGATTAAGACAAATTGAGAAATTTAAAAACTAAAAACTATATATAATACGGTAGATGGTTGCTATAAAAGAAAATTAGTGTAACAGTATAGAGAGTGAATGGGGGATGGGTGGCAGAAAATTATTTTAGGATGGTTAAGGAAGATAATCAGGGGAGACTTGAATTATGTGATGTAGTAAGACAAAAAGATTATCTGAGGAGGGGAGAGGGAGAGGGGGGAAGAAGAACAGGTAAAGGGTCATGAAAATCGTCTACAATGTATATTGAGAAGTTAAAATACAAAATTTTGTTTAAAAAGTTCTTTATTGCTATTACCTTTGCTTATTGTACAATAAATAAACACCAAGAACAAAAATATTACAGTGAAATTTGAAAAAAAAAATTATCTGAGGGATGCATGTTCCAATTTTCCAATCAGAGGGAACAGAAACTTTAAAGGCCTTGAGGCAGATAATATTTTACATGATGTTGAATATGAACACAAATTAAAGAGAATCTTCTGATGTCAACCTCAGATAGCTGTGTGCCTGACTCTCATATTTGAATCTTTAAGACATCAAGCTCTTATTTTAATATTTTGGGACATGACCATTTCTATTCAGAACATTTTGTAGTTAAACATATTTATATTTAAAAACAGAAATGCAAACTATATAAAGATTAATAATTGGGCCAAATGGTAAAACTACACTGACCTATCTTCTGAGTGTCATCTGAAGTCATCACTTTCCTATACTTGTCTCAAACAGACCCCATATGTCCTTCTGTTATATAATCAACTCCTTGGATTTACACTTGTTCTAAAAGGAAATGTATTTTTTTAAATCATATAAAGTAATGTGTTGTTTTCATGTGATATCGTTTGGAAATACAAGTCATCTGATACAACCCTTTTGGGGTTAGGGTTAGGGTTGGTGAATTTGGGGCAGACACAAACATTCGGACCATAGCATTCTGCTTCTGGTCCCAAAATTCATGTCCTTCTCATGTGCAAAAATATATTCATTCCACCCTAATGGCCCTGAAAGTCTTAATTTGTTCCATCATCATCTGAAAAATCTAAATTTCAAAGTCTCATATAAATATCATCTAAATCAGATATGTGTGAGACTTAAGACATGACTCATCCTAAGGCATATTCCCCTCCAGCTGTGAGACTATGAAATCATACAAGTTCCATGCTTACAAAATAAAATATTGGGAGGCATAACACAGCCATTCTCATTCCAAAAGAGAGGAATAAGAAAGGATAAAGGAGTAACAAGACTTGAGCAAGTCCAAAACCTTAAGATTCAAGAATAATCTTCCTTGACTCAATGCTCTGTCCTCCAGGCACACTAGGGCTGTTGCCCTGCCTTCTGCACCAATGGGAGTTGAGATCTCATCTTCTGGATACACTACAGAGGAGGTTCTGTCTTCTGGACCTACTGGATGCTGGACCTTTGCTGGGCAGTGGTTTGGCCCTCCAGGATCTTGGTAACCTACCCCCATGGCTTTGGCACAGCTCTCTCAGGTTGAACTTACATGCCTGTGGTCCTCCCTGGCTAGAATTGCACACTGTTGGCTCTACTAGGATGGGGTCAGGGGACAAGGTCCACCCCTACGGCTCCATTTGGCCTTGCCCTAATAAAGGCTCTCTGCAGTGATTCTGCCCCTGTGGCAATTCTCTACCTGGTCAGAGATGCTCTCCTGGGCATCCTTTAAAATCTGCCTGTAGGCAACCACATTCCCACAGCTTTGCTGGGCACAGTGCATATAACACCAGACACATAGTAACCATACCTGGGTTTCCAAGGAGCTCTGTGACAAAGTGCAAGGAATAGAGCCTGTGATGTGAAATGGTACTGGGCAGCAGAGGCCTCTCTTTGAAATCTACTACCCAAGGTCATTGCACTTTGGGTTGTCATGAAAGAGGCATTGATTTCTGAAATGCATTCAGGTTCTTTACTCTAACATTGTCTGGGACAACAGGTCCTGGCTTCTATTTAGATGGCTGAATAATCTCCCCACTGTCTTGATGAGTAGCTTCTAGGTCCTGTTGAGATGGCCAATATACAACAATCTCCTTTCAAGCATTGCTTAGCCACACCCTTAAAGTTCTCTACTGAACAGGCCCTCTTATATATATATATATATATATATATATAAATATGCTGAGAATTTTCAAATTTTTAAGTTTTGTTTTCTTTGATTAACAATTTCATCTTTAAATTGTTTCTTTCTTCCTACATTTTACTATAGGCAGTCAAGAGAAACTAAGCTGCACCTGTAACACTTGGCGTAGTTATTTCCTCAGCCAAATATTCAATTTCATTGCTCACAAGTTCAGATCTAGAAAATGAACACAGTTCAGTCAACTTTTTGCCACTTTATAACAGGAATGGTCTGTCTTCCATTGTACAGCAATGTGTTCCTCATTTCTAAGAACTCATCAGAATGGGCTTTACTGTCCATATTTCCACCAAAATTTTTGCTCACAACCACTTAGGTATTTTTAAGAAGATGAAAGTTTTCTCTATATTCTCCTCTTCCCATTCTAAGTATTCACCAGAATTGTCCATTAAAGTCCTTTCACAACAATGCAGGCTTTTTCTAGCATGCATCTCAAAACTCTTTCAGCCTATACCCTTTACACAGTTCCAAAGCCTTTTCCACATTTTTAGGTATTTGTTACAGTAGCAGCCCACTCTTTTTTTTTTTTTAATTTAAACATAATTGGTTATACATATTTGTGGAGTACAAAGTTGAATATGAATACTTGTGTACAGTATGTGATGATCACGTCAGGATAATTAGTATACTCATCCTATAAAATATAGTCATTCTTTTTATCCATTAAAGTACCTCACTCTTGGTATCAATTTTCTGTCTTACTCTGTTTGGGATGCTAGACAAAATACTATAGTCTGAGTGGTTTATAAACAACAGAAATTTATTTCTGACAATTCTAGAGGCTAGGAAGTCCAAGATCAAGGCACTGGTAGATTCAGTATCTGCTGAAGGTCCTTTTCTTGGTTCACAGACTGCTATCTTCTTGCTGTATCTTCACATGGTGGAAGGAGTGAGAGATCTCTCTGGGGTCACATATATAAGGACACTAATCTGATTAGTCATCTCTCAAAGCATCCACCTACTATAACCTTTACCTTGAGGGGCAAGATTTTAACATATGAATTTGGGGGGAACATGGACATTCACACTATGGCACAAACCAATGCAAAATAAAAGGTAGTCTATGTTTAAAGATTCTCCATGAATGCCATGACAGGTTTCTCAAAAATCCCAGGGACTGACAGACATCTCGGCCTCTGACAGAGAAATTGTATGAGCTTTGGAGTACCTCATCTTTTTTTCCTTAAAGTAGAGAGTGAGCACAGTAAGTTAGCATTCACTGCCAAAGCTGAATATCAGCCATAGACTAGGTAACAGTCTGGAAGTCTTCCACAGGCTTTAGATACTGGTGTGAGTTACTGTACTTGCTGAGATAAATCCCCACTTGGATAGCATAACCTTTCTTTTATTTACATAGATTTTTATTTCTGATGGTAAAAACACAGGTATTAACACTTTTGACATAAGAAAAAAGCTTTGCAATAATCATGTAAAATAGGGGCTATTTTCATCTTCAGACAAATGGTTTATGGTTTAATATTTGTAGTTTACTATTCATTACTATCCATCTCATCATTATTCCTTTTCTTCTCTAACTTCCTGTTCTTCTCACTAAAATATTCTTTCTTTTTCCACCCATTGGTCCATTTTAGCTCATTTCTCCTTTATATATACTGTTTTCTTTTGAACTCCATCTTATCTTCATACATTCATGGACATAAGAAAATACGTTTCTTTGGATGATGCAATCTTTGAGTTTTTCAGGGTCAGAAGACAAAGCAGAGTGCAAGATTGATTAAATATATAACTTCAAGGCCACTTAAAATTGTAGTAATCATTATTTTAATTTTAACTTTATTTTTATTTTATGTTAAACAACCTTGCAAACCATGAAAACAAACCAGATCATGAATATATGTTTATCGTTTTATGTATACTCCTCTTCAATCATTTCACTTTAAATGCATCAACTGGTGAAGAGAAATTTTATAGTCCACCAAACACCGTATTGAAATAAGTAATTACTATTATTCTCAATATAATAAACACATTTCCCCAGAACTTTTTAAAGAATTTTTAAGTGCAAATTAAATTATTGCATTTAAGGAATCCTAAATTATTAGCATTGGAAAGAATGATAGAGGGTAAAGCTTTCAGCCTTTCCCAAGATGCAAAACTCTTCAGTGGAAGACAAATTTTACATACAGAAAACTTTCAGGTATTACTAAAACAAAATGTCAACAAATAAAAATCAATAATACTGAATACTTTACCAGCACTGCATATTGTCTCATATTCTGTATCTAATACTTTTAGAATTGGAGTCTTCTCTCCTGTTTCTGTGGTGGAGAGCTGGCAAAAATTAAAACGCCTTTTTTTTTTTAGTACTTACTAGGGTCTAGGAACTTTTTCAAGGCTTTTAATCATTTTATAGCCACAATGAACCTATGAGGAAGTTCTCTTAATTTCCCATTATATTGGTATGGGAATTGAATATCAAAGAGATTATGTAAATTTTCCAAGATCTTGTAGTAACTCAACTCAATTCAGTCTTAAGGTCAAAGCCCAAGACATTTACCAAGACTAAATTAACCCTAACGTGGAGAAATTGCTACAATTCACAGCTGTGAGGAATTTACTAATTTTACATGATTTTTTAATGTTTCCCTATTAATTAGAACATTAACATGATAAATATACAAACAAAACCTTTAAGGAGTAATTCACAAATATAAATTTCGGTTCTTGGCATATGTAGGTTCTCTGAACACTCAAAATATAGGAAAAGATTAATTTTTCCATGATATTTAAGGACTAACGAGCTAGTTAATAAATATTCATGTCATCATAATACCGGTTTTATAATAAATGATTAAATTCAAGGAATTTTCATCATTATATGAAACTAAATGGAGATGACTACTTATCTAATTACCTTCTACTATATAGCATTTATATTTTCTACCAAAACCTACATAAACTAAAAGCAACACAGAAATTATGTAAATAATTACAGAGAAAAGTGAGGCAGAAATTATGATTGATTCTTGATATTTATAGAGAAACATTTAAAAATCTGTTGTGGGTCTGAAGAGATTTATTATTATCGTGTCTGTCTTCAATTATTAAACTGATTTAAAGCAATGTAATTTCCAGTTTATGTATATTACATGACTAATTTTGGCACAGACATATAGAAATATTTCTTTCAGTTCATGATTCCTCTAGTTGAGGATAATTTATTTATTACTATTTTATAAGAGTGTGAAGTTAAACATATATTGTGGTCAGAAAGAAGAATATTATCTTTTTTATCTTTATGAGACTATAAGTACTTAAGGGGAAGATCTCTGTGTTCCATTAACCCTAACTCTATGTCGGCACAAAACAGGAGAAATATCAAGTCCAGTTGGTTTATCTCCTATACTTTTTGATTGTCAAATATGTATTTTAATAAGGTCAGAAATACTGAATGATAAATAAAATGCAGATATGTAATTGGGAAAGAAATAGGTTATAATTCAGAACATAAAGAGAGACAGTACTATGTCAATTAGTTTTGGGTTTGAAGTTAGAAAAATTTACTTTTAAATCCTGCTTCGTTCCACCTCTTACTATGCTATGCCATTTTAAAAAAGAACTGTTTTACCTCTCTGTGATCCAGTTTATTCATCTGTAAATCTTGAGAGTAACTACTCCCCAGGTTTGATCGAGAATTAAATTAAATATGTATTTAAATTACTTAGCATGGGACAGGGCTGTCTGAGACTGTTCAGGCTGCTAAACAAAACACCTTAGTTGGGTAATCTATAAACAATTCATATGTTGTAGAAATTTATTTCTTCTAGAGAAGGAAAGAAGGTACAACACCAAGTCGCCAACAGATTTAGTGTCTGATAAGGGCTCACTCTGCTTTATAGACAGTTGTGTCATCATGTGGCAAAAGGCTGAACAAGTTCCTTCAGGCCTCTTTTATAAAGGCAGTAATTTCATTCATGGGGGTAGAATCATCAAGACCAAATCACATCCCAAAGACGCTACCTTTTAATACCACCATGAGGGATTAGGATTCGACATAAGAATCTTGGGGCAACACAAATATTCAAACCATAATACTGGCAAATAGTAGGCATTAAATAAATGGTAATCATATCAGAAATTGTAGTTATTTAGCTAAAAGATGAGGAAGTCGAAGAGTCATTTATAGTCTTCCAGTGTTTTGAATTACTTATCGTAGATGATCTTTCAAAAAATGATAGAATAATACAAGAATAGCTTATATTCTATTTATCATAGTGGGAAGAACTAATATATCTGTTGAAAGAAATAAATACCCTGTGAAATATGCGAGGTTTATCTGTTTTGGGGGAGCATTGATATCAAGTTCCTAGAGAAATCAAGTGACTATCTATCCCTCCTTTTTATTTATTACAGCCCCAGTTTATACCATTATCGTTGCATAATTGTTAATAATGTACTAATTTGAATGGTAAAAAAAAATATTTTAACCTAATTAGAGTTGATATATTCTATACAAATTACATGTCTTATTGATGCATATCAACAGACTTTATCTTAACTCTCTTCTCAATAGAAATGAGTGTACCTTCTATATCATTTCTCAATTTAAGAACATACTTTATTCTAATGACCTATGAACTAATTACTATGAACAAAATTTTAAAAAGTTAAAAATAAAAACTATTGGCACGTGTATTTTTTTTCAGGTACGGCAAAATGTGTTATCAAAAAGTAACTTTACATATTTATAAGTGTGTATATTATGTGTGTTTATATTATATCATATAAATGCTCATGTCATCTCTATGAAGAGTGGATAATTGAGCTTATTAAAATAAGACAAAAATAAAAACAAAATTCTGCTTATCTTTTATTTTAAAAATCTTCTTTTCCAAATTACACAGCAGTAAATCTTTAATGAAAAAGAACTCAAGACATTAGAACTATTTCTTAACCTGTGAGTAAGTTTACCACTCTTCCTTGAATTTAATACTATGTAATTAAAAAAAATAATTTCCAGATACGCTCTTGGGACAGAGAAGGGACCAACTTCCCAAACTTCTACTTTTTCTATGTCTATGGAATGCTACAAGAATCAAAATTCATTAAAATGATCCTGAAATACTATAAGATTTTAAACTATTAAAAGATCCATATCTTTAAACAGTGTATATTCTATTCAAAAATGTAAGAAATAATATTACAAAAATGAACTTTGAAACTATGAGATTTTTGGGTAACCCTATGTGCTTTCCTTATTTAAAGTGTTAGCACCTATATTAGTAAAAGACTGGGAAAACCTTTTACATTTTTTATACATATGTATAACTAATAAAGTAAAGAAAAACAGGTTTATTACTAATGCATATTTTCTAATTCTTTTGATGACAAATTAAAATATTTTTAGGAAAATTGGCTTCTGTGATTCTTTACACATTGGCACAGAAATCTTTGCATAAACTTTTAAAAATAAAAAATGATATTTATTTCAGTGAAAGATAGTGCCTAATAATCTTATATTAGTAACATTGAATTCTGTGTTATTGGATATATATATATGTATTTTCATTCACATAAGTAAATAAATGAGGAAACTAGTTAGCTAAACATTTTTTTTTCATTTATTGCATCACCAAGACAATTGCAGCAAATCTCCACTTAATTTTCATATTTATATGCAGTGTACCAAATTAATTCTTTAAATATCAATGCATAATTATTAGATCTGAAACTGGAAAGCTGAAAGATGTAAGATAACTATAATTTTGATATAAAATATGTACAATCACAGAGCATACAAATTTACATACTCACCAATACAGGTAGGTAAAGAATCATTCCATTGCGCCAAAGAATTGGGCACTGTATCACATCGAATTGCTATGGATCCATGGAGAATATATCCTGGATTACATTCAAAAAGAACCAGTGAGCCAACAGCAAATTCATTGCCAATTCTTCTTCCGAATCTTGGTTCAGGCACAGAACTGCATTGTGTAGAACTTGTTCTAGGAACAGCTGTGTAGAAATAAATGTTGATTTAAATTTCACATTTGGTAGAGAAACACTGATTTAAAAATGTAACTAAGCAGATTTTAAAGAAATCTTCACTTTTTGGTCAGAACTTGAATTAACAATCTGAATACATTTCTAAATGTTATAAATTTCATACATAATAAAATACAATTTAAAAGGAATATTGGTATTATCATTAAGATTTTTTATTTGAAAAGTTTTATTTTTGATCTTTTAAACAACATCAACTATGTGTTTTTCCCTATTTTTTGTTTTACCAAAAATATAACAGTAATTTTACTTAGATATTGCAATTTACGGCATGAAAACTGAAAGGTTCTTTTTTTTTTCTTTTTGAACTTGAGATACCAAGTTTTAAAAAACACGTGTCAGGTCGCACAAAATTATTTTACAATTTTTTCAATATTTCTTTCTTAAAAGAATAGATTATAAAAAAGTAAACACAACACTTTATTCATTTCAGAGCATGTACACAAACTTAGTTTTCAAAACATATTTGTTATTAATGAAGACAACTACATTCAAGTTTAGCAGAATATGAGTCAGACAGATTAACAACAATAAAAAGTTTTTATTTTAATAATTATACAATATCAAATTTGAAATTGTTTTTAGACTTTGTAGGTATGTCCTTCAATTGTGCCTTTTGTTCTTTTGGTAAAATAGAATGATAACAGGATGTTTTTTCTTTTTAAAACACATACAAGTGTGATTAAAGAGATTGACAACAGCCCCCAAAATAATATGATGAATTCCAAATAGATTAATCACTCTTATGTGACTTGAGTAAACATAACTTCATTTGTTACAGTGCCTTTTGAATTCATAATACCACAAACTGCTTACAGCTGGAAGTACAATTAAAAATAAGATAGTATAATATTATAGCCACTGATAAATGAGATAAGAGGGTTTAATAAGAATATCAATCACAAATGCTTATAAAGTTCTTAGGAATAAAGTTCAAGATCCACTT
Organism: Galeopterus variegatus; assembly: GCF_000696425.1. Classification (NCBI taxonomy): domain Eukaryota; kingdom Metazoa; phylum Chordata; class Mammalia; order Dermoptera; family Cynocephalidae; genus Galeopterus; species Galeopterus variegatus. Next base: position 25,411 of record NW_007727850.1, on the reverse strand, counting down.
GAGAAGAACTACTGCATGATCATACGTAATTTCAACGAAATATTTCAAATGATGGCTCTAGTTTAATGATAATGTGGAAGGTTGTCTACAAAAGGCAAGAAAAAACTGTGTAAGCAGACTTCCAATTGTGCAAATATCTTTAATAACCATGGAAAAAGTTTCAATTCTCCTGAGAGAATGAGAAACGATAAGTTTAGAACGGAGTGATGATTTCCTTGGCATGTCTCTATACATCAACACAGAAACTTGTACATTTTTAATTGAGAGTGCTAGACTATGAGGAAAATAGCCAATGTAGAGTGAAGAATTGTCAGAACAAAATAGATGTTTTGAAGACAATATGTTGGAAGGTAGGAAAATCAGACATTTAAGATGAGAATGATGATGAAAGCAATAGGTCTTTTTGACTTTGGTCAAAGTGGCAGTGCTCTAGTGATGGGGTGGGGAAAGGTAAAACTGCATTCTTTTAAACAAAACAAAACAAAACAAAACAAAACAAAAAAACCTCTTTATCGCTCCTCAACATTCAATAACTCTGAACATAGCATGGAAATTGATATCATTCCTTAGTGTGCTTCTAGACTACAGGGTCACTTACCTTGATAAACAAAGTGAAATCCCTTAGCTGTTATTGGTCCAACTGAAGTAAATCGAATTGTGATGTGATTACCTGAACTCAGTGGAAGTGATTCTCCTACTCAACAAAACAAACACTAAGATATCATAAATAATTTTCATTCAGTAAACCTAATAAATTATATTATTACACTGTCATTTTAAAACATCAATTTATGTTCTATCAAATTACTTCAAAATATCCTGTTGCTAACAATATATTTTCTTTGGGTTCAGCTTCAATTGTAATCCTTTTACCAGAAGGCTTTAATTACATTTTGATACATATTGCCTCATTCTTCAAAGAATCCTTCAATACTTTATATTACATTTAACATCACAGACTAAGTGATTAAATATCATATTTACTTGATTACAATCCCAGAAAATATTTGGTTATATTTTTTCTCAAGCTTCTAAGTTACTATCAGTTGTGTTTCTATTTTTTAAAAAAAGTGATTTCATTTTCAGTTTGCTTTATGTCTAATATGGACGACATTAATCTCAACTTTCACTACAACACTAACCAAAGGCAGTCTTTTATTAATAACTGATGCACGGCAGTTCTATGAAAGGATACCTGAATGGGATCCTGAGAGGGAAGATAACAGAGAAGATTGCTGAGTTGGCCCATCATACACCTCAACAACATCGTGGAGTGATGTCTGGAAAAATACAAACTGGCCAAACACCACTGATCAACAGGAACCAGGAGAAGCAAACAAATCACCAACCATCCAAAAACGAAAACAAAAAACAAAAAAATAGAAAGAGGAGGAGAGAGAGAACAAAGTATTACAATATAATAGTCATCCTTTTTTCTACCTTTAAAAGAGAATAGGTGCCAATTGGTCAATATTCCTGACACAAGTATATCAGGTCATAGAAGTAATGACCAAGACCTAAAAGCAATAAAATTTGAAGGCTGTTTTTAAAAAATAAATGGGTACATAATTTAATTTAGATAAAAAATCATAAGTTTGGCAATTAATACGTTATAGTGACTACATTTGGATTTTCCCAATGGTAGTTTGATTCTTTTCACTTTGTGACTCTCTTCTCTTTTTCTAATTTTTTTCTCCTCTTTTAGATGAGATAGAAAAAGTTTTAATTTAGGAGATTTTTCTTTCTTTCTTTCTTTCTTTCTTTTTTTTTAGTTTGCTCTTATGCTCTTCCATTATGAGTAATAGTTTCACTAGAAAAATATCAGCAAGATACTTTTCAGGTATAGTGTTAATTTACATTCTGAGTTAAAATGTTTCCTAAACTTTTATTGTTAATCATCTGCCAAAATAAAGAAATATTATTCACCATTCTTCAGCAATTGAGATACTACAAAATTTTACAAAATGATTACTTTCTCATGGTAAGTGCAGTTCTGAAGTACTTACTAAAAGAGCTTTGTAAATTTCTCTTTTTACATTATTTTACACTTAATTTTTAATTATATACTAAATTTACATGCAGAATCTATCCAAACTGTAACTTCAAAGAAAGAACCTATTCCACAGCAGAAATCAGCTTGTGTTTTGTGTATTTTTTTAAAATGAAATGGATAGCAAAAAATTATTCTTAAACCATTTCACTGAATAGAAAATTTGTGGGGTTTAAAAGAGCGTATTTTTAAAAAATTAATAATGTAAGAGCTAAGTAACTTTTATGAATTTAAAACATTACTTTAGTTAAATTATACACAAAAGTATACATTGCATGAGTATACACATATATATTTTTAAAGTTCTGATTCATATCTTAAACCTCAGTTCAAAGTTATGAAAATCCCCTGGGACTCCCTAGGAAGACAGGGTAGTTCACTTGAAACATACTGAGTTTTGCATATGAACACAGGTATACACATAATTCTGTAATCAAAGCTACACATATTTTGGCCTGCAAAAATAAGCTGGTGATCTCAGTCCAGTTCTTTGTGAAGTAAAACAAAATGAACAGAATAGTAAATACAATGTCTTATTGCTTTGAACAGTTTCTGAAAATCGAAATGCTAAAATTTGAATATTATCCTCCTTAAAATATTTCCTAAAAGTCATGAAAACAAGTTTGTATTTCCACCAAACCAGATACATGCAGTGAATTATTTTAGTGGTTTACAAGTCATATAAAAAATTATGAGTTCAAACCTTTTTAAAAGATCCTGAATTTGGTCCACCAAATCCCGACTACTTCAAAAATACTTAATTAAAAAAAAAATTAAGAAATGTTTTATTCACTGTTTCTGCATTTCTTTAGATTGATGTTTAGGTGATCTGTTTTCAAATGTCTTTAAAAGCTTATACTATATATTTTTTTAAAAAGCATTTTATTATAATGCAGATATTTCCATTGCTTTACCAAGTGGACAAAACAAAAAACAAACAAGCAAACAAAAAACCCCATAAAAACTCGACCAAACAAATAAAAAAAAATGTTAGTCTAATCACAGGAATTTTGCTACATCAGTGTTGCAACTATACTGTGTAACATGGCTTTCTGCCTAAATGTCTCAAGTACTCCAATAGGAAACATGTCAAATTTCCAAGCAAACCACTACATTCACAGATATCTCAAACAACAAAAATACACAGTTATCTAAGAGCTTTTACTGAGTAAAAAGAAAAAAAAATCAAAAACTCCCTCTTTTTTCTTGTCTTTAGATCTCTTCTCAACTGTAGCTTCTCTACAGATAGACCAGAGATTTGTGTCACCTTTAAACTGAGTACTGCATGTTGAGACTATAACTGTTCATGATACAGCCATTAACACTGCATGTTTGTGTCATGTTAAGTAAAGAAAACTGTAAGGCATGCTCTTCTGCGTGCTGTTAGTAATTTGTGCTTGTAATTTGTAGTAGTAGCTCTGAGACGAGGGTGGGAAAGTTGCGAAGGGTAGGGGTTGGAGGATCACAGTGTTGAATCTTGCATTATTAAGCAATGAGCAAGCCAGTCAACTCTTTAACTGCAACTTAACTGTGAATTAATATGGGCAATTGAAGTTTTAAATTAAAAATAGCTTTCATTAGAAAAAGATTACTGTGAGAGGATATTGAATCGCTATATCAAAGATAAAATTTTAAAGGACATGTTTAATAAAGTATTTTGTAGTATGAAGAATCAAGAACACTTGCATAGAGAGCTATTTCTTACTATTATCAGATTAACTATGGTCTCAGACTGATACGTTATAATCCTGAACCAAATCCCCCTTTCTCAGTCATAAATTTTAAGAATTAAATGGTAACTCTTAAGTTTGCTTCCCTATTGTGTCTATAAATGCCTTAATTTACTTAGTTTTCTTGGGTATAGACAGCAGACAGCAGTAGGTCTTCCACAATGTTCTAAATGGCCAAAGGCACACTTTACCTGATTGAAATTGATGTAGGAAAAATTTGTGAGAGACTTTAAAGTGGACCAAAGGATTACTGACCATTGTTTTGTTTTGTTTTGGTTTGGGTTTTTTGTTAACCAAATTGTTGTCTAGCATACCTGGCACTTGTGTTTATGGAGTTGTGGTGTAATTCAATGGATTATTGTCTAACGAACAGTTCAGTTTTTCATTTATTTGTAAATTCATTTTAGCATTTCTTATATCTATCTGTCTATCTAATCTACCTATTTTATCTGTCTTATTTATTTATGAATCATCTATCATTTGGTTATTTGAATTCTCTTTTGAACGCTTGCAAAATCTTAGTGAGTCCTTCATATAACTTGTAGTAAATAAAATTTTATCCATGTTTATTTTAGATTTGTATGAAAATCATGATTATGCCCTCATTTTAAAAATTACCTTTTAACACTGATCTAGATAATGATGCCTAAACCTAATGGCTGAATCACTCTTTTATTTCTAAGATTATAATTAACTCTCCAAATCTGGGCTGATTATGCCTTTTGGCATGATTAGCAAACTCTCTCCTGTTTCTAAGTTTCCAAACAGAGATACAGAATTCCCTGCATCTCAGCCCCAAGCTTCTTTCTCTTTCTCAGGAGATATGCCTGTAGCTATCAAAAAAAACAAACAAACAAACAAAAAAACTTTGCTCTCAGGCTATTACAGTTAGATTTTAAACACCAAGTTGTTTCTTAAGAGAAACACTACTTACAGGGATTTTTTTCCCCCCTTAAGCATAATAGATGTTAAAAATAATGTCTTTAACTCTTTCTTTTAAAAAATGTAGTTTTCATAATGTTATATATATTACAGAAAACTAGAAAAGAGGAAGAAAAGGGAAACCTAGTAAACTAACAATAAACATGTAAAATGTCCCTATAAATAAGCCTATAAAAATAATCTATTTTTATGCCTGTAACTACTTCTGAGCCTCTTATTTTCCATACATTTTATTCTATAGTAGGGTTTATTAATTCAACCAATATGAGTGGTGTCTATCCTATAATGTACCAGGAACTGATTTAAATGCTGAGATTGAAAAGGTGAACTTATTGGGCCAGCCCCGTGGCTCACTCGGGAGAGTGCGGTGCTGGTAGAGCCGAGGCCCCGGGTTCGGATCCTATATAGGGATGGCCCGTGTGCTCACTGGCTGAGCGTGGTGCAGACCGCACTGTGCCGAGGGTTATGATCCCCTTACTGGTCAGAAAAAAAAAAAAAAAAAAAAAAAGTGAACTTATTAATTATATTTGTGTTTGTTGAGGTGGCAAGCTTATCTTTATTCCACCTATGAAAGTATGTTAGATAAGCCAATCAAATTAATTATGAACCAACAATAAGGTACTTCAGGTACATCTTTCCATGCAGACTATTGCTATGCTAATCATTTAAACCCATACTTCAAAGAAAGTCCTCTACCAACATCTAATGGGCAAAATTTGGGGAAGCTCCATAATGCAATTTTAAGAAATCTGTAATTTAGGTTTTAAATAAAATCACTTAAAAAGTCTGCTTAAATCACTTAGAGGAAACCTCTAATTTAGATCAGTTTGGTAGAATGTTTATCCCAACTTATAATTTTTGTCCTAGTTCATTTGCTCCCCATGAGCAAAGAAACTGGGAATGAGAAAATGCACTGTCTTTCTAGTCTTCTTTGTAGATAAAGCAAGGTTTATTTGACATCTAATTATTACAGTATCATATCTAACTAAGATAGAGGCAGAGATCCATTTATTGAGAAGGTCAGCATGGCATACATTTTCATTTAACTAAGTTTCAATAAGCATCTGTTACCTGTTCTACACCAAATCCTTTCTCCTTTGGTCACATTCATTTAACTCCAGAGACATTGCCCATTCTGCTTAATTAAACCATTCCAAATATAAATCAATAAATAATGACAGAGTACCTGGGATGGCATAAAGAAGCCCCTGAACATTAGCAGAGCTAAACTGTCAGAATGCTCAGGGCAGAGCAGTAGTCAACCCTGAAAGCATCACTGTGGAAAACGACCTATGCTAGATGCCTGGAGTATGACTAAGTGCACTAAAATAGGTTAGGGCCCACTGAAGTGTGAATTTGCTTAGAAGAGCAACAAGAAATTAAAGCTCCCTTTTCCACTAAACTCAACTATGAAATGTTGCCAACATAATCCACCACTGTGGGCAAAAGTCTTTCCTGAACCAAACTATAGTCGGGCTCCTCTGAATCCTTTTCCTAACTAGGCCTTGACTTTCTTTTTTCAGTGTCTGTTTTTGCATTGTCCAGTCTTAGCAAGAATTCTGTTAAGTCAGTTTGGCCAGAATCACCCACCCTCATTATCTGATCACCTTGTCAACCCCCAGCATCCCCCAGGTGATGTCTGATCACTCTGGCTTGCCTTCGGCAAGAATCTTGTTAAGTTGGTTTAATCAGAATGCCCCCTTGCCCTGGATATTTCCTCTTAGTAATTTTTCATCTACTGACCCCTATCCTGCTCTTTGGTTATAAATTCCTAGTTCTTATTGTATTTGGAGTTGAACTCAAAATCTTTTCCTTACTGCAAAACCCAATTGCAGTAGTTTCTATACCTACCCTGATAGTCCTGAATAAAATCTGTCCTCCCGTTCTTTAACAAATGAATTAACATGTGTGTGTGCGTGTGTGTGTGTGTGTGTGTGTGTGTACAAATATATATTTTACGCTGCCTAAGCAAACCAGAAACTTTTGGAAGTGACATTTAATTTTTGAGCCATTGAAATAAGTGGCTAGTACATTATATAGAGGCTCACTGATTTAGCAATTAATTAACTTTAAATGAGGCTAATAAAACATATGAACATGATTACTGTTATTCAGTGATCAAGACTGGAGTTATTGAACTGAAAAGAAAATTGAATTAATGCAAATAAAGAAGGGTTTCAATTTTGTTTTCCTCATTTTCTCTCAGAAGGGAATAAATTCTCGGAGTATCCCAATGGCATGCTAGTTTGAGAAGGGAAAAATACATAATCAGACCATGGTTAAGGGAACTAATCTAAACACTGCTGTGGAAGGTGGTAAAAGGACAAAATTAAAATGTCTAAGACGTTGTGGTAAATTCAGGTTTGAATAAAACTTGCTTTGGTGTAAAATGGCTCAAATTTGGTGGAGGAAAGGAGAGCAGCAGGTTTCTCTAGGAAGTGGTAGTTCTAGTAGTCAGATACATAGTGCTGTATTAATTATTATGCCAAGGCGCTAAAATGGCAAGGCTTCTTTGCTCCATAAAAGAGTGAATGAAGCAGTTTAAAGAATGTCACCATCTACAGCTGAGCAGGTTTAGGACAAATGTTTTCAAATGACCGAACTAAGGGTCTGAAATTCCCTGTGATATAGAACATTTCCTGAAACTGCCTAATGAATAATTAAGGATTCAAGTTCTGGAACTCAGAACACCATAGAACTGAATCCAGGATGAACCACAAGGGAAAGCTACTTTGCATTTCTGTTCCATGCCTCAGTTTCCTCATCTGTAAAAATAAAAATAATAAAAGTACCTAACCTTCTAGGATTGATGTGAAAATTACGTAAATTGATATGCATAAAACACTTTGAACAGTGCCTGAAACATGGTAATAAATATTAGTACCATTATTAATGACTCATTTTTGTAAACATATGTGGGTACTTCAAAAAGTTCATGGAAAATGGAATTAAAAGATAAATGAACCTTTCCGTGAACTTTTTGAAGACCCCTTGTATATGTTACTAATTCAATCTGAAAAATTTACTGATAGGCAAAATTTAATTTGCTTCTGGTGTTAGCATATCTTTTTTCATTCTCTGCTTTTTACATATACGTATTTACAACAACCATGATAGAATTGATTGTGTTAGACAAGTATTTCAGCTATTTAAATCAAGGTATATTCATAGTGCAATTTTGAAATAGCTACGCACGTCTCTGTCTACTTTATTTTATATTTTATCCTTTTGGGTGGAAGAGGAAAATATAATTATCAACCTATTTGAGCTAAGAAAAGCTGAGCAAGGTGAGAGGACATTCTACTTTTGTTCCACACAGAAGGGAGTCTGTGCAGAAAAAGGAACTTAGAAATATTACAAATTTCTATTAGACCTCAGCTTGATTCTCAACACACCTGTTACTCCTTTTTCCAAAATGTGCACATTCATTTGTATTCTAGGTTTTATTTTGATGACTATACCAGATACTCAGATGGTTAGTTGCTCTGTTAAAAATTTTGTAAGCAACCTCTGTTTGCTGAGCTTGCATGTTATTCACAAACAAAGCACAGATGAAAACACACATGTGCACCCACACTACTAACAGAGCATAAATTAAAAAGATTTAAATCAAAGATGCATTGGAACTACACTTGATTATGTGTGAAAACATAAAAAATTACTGTTGATGACATAAGCTATCAAAAAAATTGGCTAGTTTTTAAGAATTTTTCCTCATACTCTTCTTTCATATGAATATTTCAGTACAATATTTTAGAGATTTTCATTCATGCAGAAACACTTCCCTTTTAAATCATATACAGAACATTTGCTTTCTATAAACTCTGAACTGTAAAAGTACTTACAGTGTAAATAGCTAGAATGGTGCAATTGGGATCATTAAACCCTTGTATGTCTCATGACTTTAAAGGCTTTCTCATTTATAGATGATCACAAAGTACTCAATTAAAACTTCAACTTTATGAAAAAATGCATAAATTAAAGCTTTATATTATGAAAATCTACTCTCAAAAGCACCAGAAAGGCAGAACTTTTAAAATCAGTCCCAAGTAAAATCAATGTACTATTTACTTTTAAAATGCTACCTGGCACTGGAAAAGTTTGGTAGGAGATGCATTAATTGATATAATAATAAGTGAGAGTTTCATTAATGTTTTGGAAGCTTTAATGTTTTCTACATATCAGTTAGATTCCAAACACTTAATCTTATTATCATAGCACAGTATTAGTAAACTGTTAACTCATGATGAGGTGCTTTATATTAATAGAGCATTTTAGTGAAGGTAAATCATGGGTATCACATAGTAATTATCTGGGGGCTATTAAAACCTCCATGCAGAAGCCTGGCTCCACCCTAGATGCTGGGGTCAATCCTGCCCTACAGCAAAATCTAGAAGTCCAAGGTCAACAGCTTATCGAGTATAATGAGATTATTCTGGTTCTGAAAATAAACATACCAAAATCTCAATATTTATTGTTATTTTGTAATAATTAGGAAATAAAAGATATTATTAAAAAATTTCATGGATGTGACTAAGTACTGATTATCCAATAACTTAGTAGCTCCAGGAATCTCAGTAGGTTTTGAACTCAAAACAGTAAAAGGGGTCCTAATTTATCTTCTTGTTAACAATTTCTTGTGTGATACTTCTGTCAATCCATAAACTACTTTTTCTGACTAAAGCCATAATATCTGCCTTCAGGCTTCTGTTCGTATTGTGACCATTTGCTTACCAGCAAAATGTCAAAACTGCCTATTTGACATATTTTAAACATATAGACATTGCAGAAACCATCTTACAGCAAATATAGTTCAATTTTCTTTAATTGTTCCAGGAGCAGATATCTATTCAAATGCAAGACAGCAGCTTATATGCAATTTGGCACTTGTAACATTTTCCAACAGCTGAGAATTAATTTGGTGTTTAAAAGCAATGAAATCAAGAAAAACACAATAAGCAATTCTATTGCATGTTTAAAAGAATTAAAACAGGAAAGCAAAATAAAAAGTTTAAAATGTCAGAGTATTTTATTAACACTTTCATTTTAAACTCATTTACAATTTGGGTGAGTAATTTCCTTTAATCATCCCTAAGATTCTTTTCTACATATTTGGCAGAATATCCCAAATCCCAACTATGCCAGACAGATTCTGATACGGGTTATAACTTAAGTTAGTGGGATTTCTTTTTATTATTATGTAAATTTTCAAATATATACCAAGCTGAGAGAATAGCAAACATTCATGAACTCATCACCCGACTTCAACAGTTATCAATATTTTCCCAATCTTTTTTTATTTGTCACTTCCTACCCCCTCTATATCCCCAATCTGGGAATACTTTACAGCAGCTCCAACATCATACCATGCAGTGGATTATGTCTCCCCCAAACTCACTGAAACTCGACTTTTTTCGCCCCCTAGTTTTATGTATTAGAAACTTAGCCCCCAGTGGAACTGTTAAGAGGGTGGAGATCCTATTATGCTAATTGAAAGGTGGAGCCTTGAAGAGGTGATTGGATTGTAGGACCATGCAGTAGTGAATGGATTAAAAATGATGGTCAGGGGTGTGGTTCTGGGGGTTTTAAAAGAAGAGAAGTGTCTGTCTTTCTCTCTCTGCTCCTTCTCTGCTTCCACCACCTTGCAATCTGATACCCCTGGGTCACTGTCACCACCACCAGATGGACTTTGGATTTCCCAGCCTCAGAAACTGTAAGCAATAAATTTCATTTTTATTTATAAATTACCCAGCCTCTGGTATTTTGTTATATCAGCACAAACAGACTAATACATACCTTTTCCCCCAAATGCTTCAGTATTTATCTCTAACAACAAGGACTTAAAAAAACAAAACAAAACAAACAAACAAACAAAAACCCTATAATGTAACTACCAGATCTAACAAAATTAACAATATTTCTCTATTTCATCTAATAACTATTTTTCATTCCCATTTTCATGATTTTCTCCAAAAAGAGTCTCTGTGCAGTTAGTTTGGTCAAATTAGGATCCAAACAAAGTCCATACATTTTATTTTATTGATGTATCACTAAAGTCATTTTTAATATATAAAATCCTTGACCCCCATCTTATTTGGGGAAAAATAAGGATCTTTTGAAGGCATGGATACTAAAATAGGACAAAATTCAATTGAACAAAATTTTATCATCATCTAGTTTTTACTGAGAGTTAATTTTATGAGAGTTAATATAAATGAATAGTTCAAGAGGACACCTCTAGAGGTGAGGGGGTACTAAATGGATATGGTCCTTGGCCCCCCTGACTCCCATTTTAATCAGAGAAACTCTGTTTCTCTCTGTTTTATATATATGAGATGTTGACATACAATTCAGCATTAAGCCTAGACTCAAGCTCTTGCTTTTACTGAATTCTTTAACTTCACTCTGCATATTGCCTCCTGCAGGCACAGCACCCTGAACCCCTGAACACCCAAAGTTCCACAGCCTAAGGGCTCTTCAGTTGGCAGGATTTACAGCTACTTTGGGAAAACAGAAGGAGGGGTATATCATAGAGCAACCTTTTTAAGACTTCCAAAAAAATCATCACTAGTCATCTCTTTAACTTGGGCTCTAGCCTTACCATGTTGAGAAGCATGCTTGCACATTTCCAGAACAGAAAGAATTCTAAGCTTACTTACTCTTATTATAGATATATTTTGACAATGTTCTGATATTTATTTTTCTGGACCAGCATTCATTAAGAATGCCCAATTTTTAAGTGAGAGAATTTCCTGCAACTAGAAACTGAGAAAATGGAATATCTGGTGCATTCATTTATATACTAAATGAATAAATAATGTACTAAAAAAAAGGCATAATATTAATTAGTTACCACTCACTAAGCCCTTACTTTATGTAAGAAACTGTGATAAGCTCAGATATATATACACACCACACATACCAGCTAGATTGGTCTTCAAAACAACCTTTGAGGTAGGCATTATAACCTCCATTTTACAGATGAAAAAAAACGTGAAACTTAAGTAACAATGGCCATCAAAAAATTACTAACCAAGGGGAAGAGCTAAGATTTGAATTCATAAATATGAACTTGTCTTGAGCCTTGTCTCTTAACCATTATCCTAGAGAGCCTGGGTTCTACTGGTGAGCAAGTGGTCTTGGAAGTCATTGAAGAAATTTTACTACAGCAAAACCCAACAAATACAATCTGTGATGAAGGATCTGAAGTAAATGAAAAGAGTGAATTATTTTTTTGGTTATTTTGTTGAGAAAGATGGTGAAAATATTTTACAATATATTCATAAATACACTCATCCTGAATGGTCAAATTATTTAGTCATCATTAATAACAGAAGAATAAATTTCTATCTAGAAAATTCACATTATTTATATAAAACTGTATTCTTAATGAATAAGGTGTTCAATGTTCTACAGACTGAGAACTTTTAGGGTAGATTTTAGAATTCAGAGGAGTAGCAGAACCTATTAAGTAACTTTTGTTTTCACATAATTTCTACAAAATAAAATGTTAGTCATAAAGATCTTGGAATTTGCAGTCCTACAAGCCTGGGTTTAACCAGTTTTGCTACTTACTGGTTGTGTGACCTTGAACACACTACTAAATCTTTCTGAATCTTTTTCCTAATACTCAAAGTAATACCCACTCTTTAGGACTGTTGTAAAGATTAACCTGTAAAGCATCTTGCCCAGCAGGTACTTAATATACACAATATCACTCACACATACACCCCCGAAAACACACCATATCTTATGACATTTCTAATCTGTTCTCTTAAAAATTTCAAAATTAATATATGATTTTATAAATAAACAAAATTATCCATATTTTTAAAAATTCTATCACATGTGATGATCCACAGTGAGAGTTAGTCGTAATCTTAATAGTGGAAATAAATAGATATAATAGAATATCAATGTTGGAAGACACTTTATTAGTCATTTGGCCCAGTTTATCAAGTGCTATATGTATCTTTTCAGTTCCTTAACCTTCCCGCATGAGTACATATGCATATAATGGAGCATGAAGGAGTTATTGCAATAAATGTGTAGAATATGTATTGTTCAAGGGACACTTTGAATTGTATTAGTGGACAAATTGTCTTATTTATTGTTTTAGTTCCCCAAAAGACTTTTCTTTGGTAATTTTTTTCTGTTCCGAAACAGTCTTAAACTGTACTATCCATAATCAAAAAAAGAAAAAAAAAGTATGTTAGTCTGAAAAGAGATATTCTTTGAAATACAACTAAAGTAATGCATCTCACCATTGTCATTTTAAAATTTTTGCCATCACTTGTTATCACCCTTATTACTGATTTCTTGCAAAATCATTATCATCATCATCATTATCAAAAGTACCTAATATTCATTCATAAATTCATCCCAAACATCTACATCTTTATTAAATTAGTTATTTACTATGCACAAAACATTGCACTAATTGCTGAGAAAGTTTCAAATGGAAATTCTAGTCCTCATAAACATAGATAAATTTCAGTTTTTCATATAAAGATACTTTTGACTAGAAAATCATTTAATTATACATTTGGTGCACATTTAAAACTTATTTTGATTGGTATCACCAGTTGATAAGCAATGAGTTTATTGGTGTTTGAATCTCTGCCTCTTCACCCCAAATTTTTGCATATATGGATAAGTTTAGGTTCTTTTTATTTTTATTTTTTTTTAATAAATACAATTGATAGATCTACCAATGTTAAAACAGGTCAACTTTCCACTGAACTAGTACAATCCAAATTTTGACAGGTGGCTTCTCATTAACAAAGAGCTAGATCTCGTAAATTCATCACCACAATAAATTAGTGATACAGGGACCAGTGGTGATTAGCCTGTTAACTCTCAAATTGGACCTATCCATAATAATCTATGTATGGGTGACGTTCAAAACATATTTACGGGCCGACCCTGTGGGTCACTCGGGAGAGTACGGCGGTGGGAGCGCCGAGGCCGTGGGCTCGGATCCTATATGGGGATGGCCGGCACGCTCACTGGCTGAGCGTGTTGCGGGCAACACCAAGCCAAGGGTTACAATCCCCTTACCGGTCACACACACACACACACACACACACACCATATTTACCAGTACACTGTTATAATTTAAAAATGCGTATTCACTTAAAAACAAAGTAGAGATAACAGGTGACCAGATTAACTCACATATCAATTTGACCTGAAATCATTGTAGTTAATGAAAATAATGGAATATTTTAACTGCATAAGACTTCACGATTGTCTAATTCAATTCCTTGTTTTACAAATGAGTAACTGAAGTTGAGTGACGTGCAACACAAATTCTATAAGAAAATGCATTTTAAGCTCTAATTAGAATAGTAAGAAACCCATATCTCAGCAGGATTTGGGACTTCACTGAGAGAAAACATGTTAAATCTCTAGTTATGAGTTACTTAATTACTACATCTGCATGGAAAGTACAGCTTACTCTTATTATACTTATATCCTTATACTCAAAGACAGGCCCAAGTCTATCACTAAGGTGCAGAAGTGGGAAATAGTGAAGTACTTATAATGAAGTGTAGTATTTTCAAATTGGAATATGAATATGTGTAGCCTGAAAATGTGTGTACTCTTATTCTTAATTTAAACCAATAATTTATTTTTGAGATCCCATTAACATATTTTTCTTCCTTATTCTCATCAGATTTGTGTCTTTTTTCCCGCTGCAGAGGGTGTAAAAGTCCTTGTACTACTGTGTGATGAAGTATTCAAGTTCTCGGTGTTGTCTAGACACGCCAGAAACTGAGGAGCATGGAATCATTCTAAATATTTTAAATTACTTAATAAGCTATAGTTCCAATGGAAATACCTCATATTACATTATAAACAAGATTTTTACTTATACATGCAAATTTTATTCATAGAACTGCATAAACCATTTAGCTTTTAAAAGAAGCTGTGTGAAAAATGCATTTTGTATTGTCTTCACAGGGAGTATGGTTGAAAATTAATCATTTTGTATCTGAATGCAACAGGAGCTAAAATAGCATCATCTCCACCCTTCCCAACTTACTTGGAGGAATAGTTAACTGTTTAAAGCCCAGATCAATGGGAAATAGAGGGAAAGTTAAATTAAAAATGTGTTTGCAGAAAACAACAACAGCAAAAAAAACCCCTCATCTATTTATTAAATTGTTTCTAGTTACCGTAGCAAAGCTAGGAATAACTAATAGTAAGTTTTAAGTAAATATTTACAAATTAATTTTTTTTTTGTCCTTTTTGGAGACCGGCCGCAGTGAGCCAGTGAGCGCTGTGAGCGCACTGGTCATCCCTATATAGGATCTGAACCCACGGCAGGAGCACTGCTGCGCTCCCAGCGCCGCACTCTCCCGAGTGCACCACGGGCTCAGCCCACAAATTAATTTTAAAACAGACTTACATTATCATTATCAAAGAACCTATAAGAAACACAAATTTTTTGTGCAGGTGAGTCACTTTGTTTTATGTGTTGGTCAGATGGTTTATAAAGCCATGTTAACTCACCTCAAAACATGAATGGAACGAACTTTTTTTTTTAATGAATGAATGAAAACTTTGCTCAATAAAGCTTTCATTAAGACTTCCAATAGAGACCAAGAAGTATAAAATGTGTAATTGATTTTTCCCAGGTATGTCTGAGTTTGATCCAAATTACCATCAGAGAAGTTTGACTTCTTTTCACATTGCTGTTCTTCTATTTCATCAGCTTTTTTATCTAATAAGAATTTCATTGTTTAAATGTTTCTTGAATAATAGTTAATATGAGTAAATAAATAAATTTTATTTCTTATCTGTTAGTTGTTGGAGATTCTTTGTAGTTAAATGATGCCGGACCACATTAGCAATAGCCATTAATCAAAGAAACCACAAGTAAAAGTGAGCATTATTATTTATTTGACATAATATGATATTGTAGGGACCCCATGGGTGCCTGAACAGGGACACACCCTGGCAATATGGCGCCCTTTCTGGTTCTTCTCCGCAGTAAACAAGTCCACTGGCGCCAACACCCAAGCCCACCCGCTCCAAACCTCAGCCAGTCACAGGTCAAGGCTCACCTCCTGCCCAGCCCCGTCCAATCAGTTACTGCTCTGTCCACTCTCTCTCCCGCCCCGGAGCACAACACCCTATAAATGTATGCGCAGTCCTTGAATAAAGCAAAACTTCTCTGGCAAACTGTTAGCCCGGGTTTCGCGTGATTCCCTCATCCGTGCACCCCTTCATTTGGTGCCGAAACCCGGGAGGGAGTTCACCCTGCAACAGGGGACTCCTTCCTTGGACCTCCTCGGACTCCTCCACAACCCCCTGGGATTGACAGTCTGCCCCCATCCGTTTTCTCTGGCTCTGGCTTCCTTCACCCACCACCGGCTCATCCGTTAGGTAAGCTCCCTTTTCCTTTTGTCAGGCTTGTAGGTTATTTAAACCTTCACCCTAATCACATTCCCCCAGCCCTGGCATTGACACGTTCCCGGCCCCAGAGGCTGAACCTCCCATTCCTCCCTCTCTCTTTCTCTCACTCCTTTTAACCTTCCTCCTTCCTGGGTTCATCCTTGAACCCATCTAACCTTCCTCCTACCGGGTCCAGGACCCCCGCCATCCAGTAAACCCTAGTGCGCTAGGTCCCTCCGGCTTCCGGCACAGTTGCCTCCGGGAAGCGAGGGTCTAGGTGACGACCTACACCCCCTTCCCTCCTGGGTTCATACCCATCTCCTGGGAACGGCATGACTCATTGGGGACGCCCTCTGAGTTCTGTCCTTCTCATCCAGCTGGAGGGCTCATTCTCTCCTCCTTTTAAACCCTCTCTCTCTCTCTAATCCTCTTCAGAATGGGAGCTTCCGCCTCCTCCCTCCGGGGTGATTCACCCTTACAATGTCTCTTAAACAACCTTACCACCCTATCCCTCAAGCCTGACATCAAACCCAAACTCCTCACTAAATTTTGCACACAAGATTGGCCTTATTATCCCCTAGATAACCAAAATAAGTGGCCCCCTGAGGGCACACTTGATTCCGACATTCTCCAGAACCTTCTTAACTACTGCCAGCGCCTGAGAAAGTGGAAAGAGATTCCATATGTGGAGGCTTTCCACCTACTTGCTCAAAATCCCTCTCTCTGCCTCACCTGCTCTCCTTCCCAAGTTCTCCTTGCATCCAAACCCCCTTCATCCTCACTGCCTCCACTACCCTCTACTTCTGATAATTTTGACCCTGCGGATGAACCCCCCCCCACTGCACAGGTCTCCTTCGCCTGTAACTTCCTCTGCTCCCCAACCCCCTCAGTTAACTCTGCTCCATCCGTCTCCTGCGCCCAGCCAGCCGGCCGGTAAACAGCCCTGGTCTCCGGGGCAGTCGCTGCAGGATGAGGGGCCCTCTAGTCAGCCTGTTCCCCCTCCTGCCTCTTCCTCCCCTGTTTCTTCCAGCCCCGATTTGCTGCCATTTCCTGTCTCTCGACTCCCACAAGCAGCTCCGCCACCATCTTCTTTTCCTCCATCGCCATCTTTTGTCCAGACATTTTCTAACCCCACCTTACTGCCATCTTGTTCCCTGCTGACTCCTATTTCACCTGCCCTGGCTCCCTCCTTTAGTCCCCCTGTGACTCGTTCCTGGGGACTCCTCCCTTCCTCTACCATGGCTCCTCTCCGCAAAGTAGCTGGTGCTGAGGGGGTCATAAGGGTTCCCTTTTCATTAGTCGATCTCGCCCAGCTAGAAAGGAGATTGGGGTCCTTCACCACCAGCCCCTCTACTTACATTAAAGAATTCCAATGGGTCCTTCAGGCATACAGTCTCACACATCATGACATCTATATGCTCCTGGCCAACGCCCTCCTTCCCGAAGAACGTGATTGCGTTTGGGGTGTGGCTGGGAGTCATGCAGATGAAGTCCACCGCACAAACCCTGCCCTCCCCATTGGCCCCCAGGCAGTCCCCAAACAGGATCCACATTGGGATTACAACACGCCATAGGGAATTCAGGCCAGAGATCATTTTAGTTCTTGCCTCCTGGCTGGTCTTAAAAAGGCCACTCGCAAAGTTGTTAATTTCCAAAAAGTCCAGGATGTTATCCAAAAAAAGGAAGAAACCCCATCTGAGTTCCTTAATCGCCTAACTCAGGCTCTTCAACAATACACCAACCTAGATACCACCTCAGAAGAAGGATGCCACATCCTTATGAAATACTTTTTGGCTCAATCCTACCCCGACATCAAGGCCAAACTAAAAAAACTGGAACGGGGCCCTGCTACTCCCCAGACTGAAATTTTATTAGTGGCCTTCAAGGTCTTTCATAATAGGGAGGATGAATGGGAATGGGAAAAGGATTGGCACAACAAAAGGCTGATCTGGCCAACCTCCAAATGCTGGCCAAAGTAATTACTCAGCCTTCTAAGTGCCCTTTCGGGCCCTC
>NW_007727850.1:5783-6273 GCF_000696425.1 Galeopterus variegatus | reverse complement strand
GGTCGAGACATTCTCGCTCGGCTACATGTCTCCATTTCCATATTTCCCCCGTCTCCTACAACCCCTTTCCTATTAGCACTCCTCTTTGAAAGTGATCAGGAAACATACCCTTCTCTATTACATCCTGTAAACACTGTGGTGTGGGACACCACTACACCCTCCTTTGCACATTGTGTTCCTATTACGATAAAACTAAAAGATCCCTCCAAGTATATAAATCAATCTCAGTACCCACTCAGCACCACAGCACTTCGCGGACTCCAATCCATTGTCAAGGACCTTCTCAAAAAGGGATACCTTCGCCACACCCACTCACCATTCGACACTCCCATCCTGGCAGTAAGAAAGCCAAACGGGTCTTACCGACTAGTCCAAGACTTCCACTTAATTAATGCTGCTGTTATTCCCATTCATCCTTTAACACCCAAGCCCTATACTCTTTTGTCCCAGATCCCAGCTTCCACAACTCATTATTCAGTCCTAGACTTAA
>NW_007727850.1:1819-2228 GCF_000696425.1 Galeopterus variegatus | reverse complement strand
GGCCGGAAACTTATGGGGGATGCCCATACTGGTCGTGTCGGATTCATGATCCGCAGGTGCCACAGTATAACAACCAAATCTTTCGGCTGGTTGGGAACAGGCGGGACGGGTACACATACCGATTATTCATTCACGACCCCTGGGACCCCAGGTGGGCTGGGGTAGTTGTTGGATCTTTCTACTGCGACATCGGGGTCGGTTCTCTCCCTTGCAGACAATTTGAAATCTCCCACACATATGTCCTCATAAAAAAATCCCGTTTCCTTGTCTGCTGTACATACTCACATTTCTCAACAAGAAAAAACCCTTTCTTCAGAGATAAACGCCGCCAACCAGCCCTCTCCCATATACACTTGGCAAAAAATTATTTCTGAAACCGTTATCTTCCTTAACCAGACTTTCTTCAACT
>NW_007727850.1:0-458 GCF_000696425.1 Galeopterus variegatus | reverse complement strand
ACAGGGAGTAAATTAATCCCTCAAGCCAGTTCCCCATATAAAGATTATTGTCACTGGTGGCTGGAAACTTACGGGGGATGCCCATACTGGTCGTGTCGGATCCATGATCCGCAGGTGCCGCAATATATCAACCAAATCTTTCGGCGGTTGGGAACAGGCGGGACAGGTACACATTTCAATTATTCACTCATGACCCCTGGGACCCCAGGTAGGCTGGGGTCGTTATTGGATCTTTCTACTGCAGCGTTGGGGTCGGTTCTCTCCCCTGCAGACAATTTGAAATCTCCCGCACATATGTCTTCAGAAAATATCCCGTTTCCTTATCTGCTGTACATACTCACATTTCTCAGCAAGAAAAAACCCTTTCTTCAAACATAAACATCGCCAACCAGCGCTTTCCCATCTACACCTGGCAACAAATTATTTCTGAAACTGTTATCTTCCTTAACCAGACTTTC
>NW_007727849.1:356598-362641 GCF_000696425.1 Galeopterus variegatus | reverse complement strand
TTTGCAACAACATGGATGGACCTTGAGAGAATTATATTAAGTGAAACAAGTCAGGCACAAGAAGAGAAAATAACACATGTTCTCACTTATTGGTGGGAGCTAAAAATAAATAAATAAATTCACACACACACACACACACACAAAGACACAACAATTACAATTCCTTGAAGTTGACATGACAAGCATATAGAAAGGACATTGTTGGGTGGGAGTGGGGAGAGGGAGGAGGGAGGGAGGTTTCGGTAATGGGCCACAATAATCAAACACATTGTATATCGACAAAATAAAATTATTTTTTAAAAAAGGAAAAAAAAAAAAAAAATGTACAGCTTTGAGATTTAATGCCTGACCTGCTGGGTTTTGGACTTGTTTAGGACCTGTTACCCCTTTCTTTTGGCCTATTTCTCCCTTCTTGAACAGGAATATGTAACCTTATGCTTGTCTCACCATTGTATCTTGTAGAAGATAACTTGTATTTATTTTGCAGATAGGACTTTGAACTTTGGACTTTTGAGTTAAAACAAGTTAAGATTTGTGGGATGAAACAAATGAATTTGTATGTGAAAAGGACATGAGTTTTGGGGGATCAGGGGCAGAATGCTGTAGATTGGATGCCCCCCCCCAACTTCATTGAAGCTTAAATCCCCACTGTAACTGTTGAGGGGGGGAATCCTATTGTCGCAATTAAAAGGTGGGGTCTTGAAGAGGTCCTTGGATTGTAGGACAATGCCTAGTGAATGGTCTAATAATAGTGGTCATCGGCAAGTTCTGAAGGCTTTAAAAAGAGAGAGCAGGGTGGTTCACCTTCTCTGCTGTGCCATGTGAGACCCCTGCATTGCTGTAAAGCCACAACGAAAGACCCTCTCCAGATGTGTTCCCTGGACTTTGGACTTCTCAGCCTCTGAAACTGTAAGCAATAAATTTTGTTTTCTTTATAAATTACCCAGTTCCAGGTATTGTGCTATAAGCAACAGAAACGGACAAACACAGTGTCTATTCCCCGTGCCAGTGAAATTCTTTTGACTTTTTTACAAACTAAATAATTCAGTATTATTTTCTCACAAATTACAGCAATTTGAAGTATTTTATTGGTATGAAATATATGGGGAAAAGTCTACACCATTGAAACATGGTGTCCATTAAATTGGCAAACAGAATTTTCAACTCTGACTTGACACATGAGAAGTGCCATTAATAAAGAACCAAGAGTAAATTCATTTATGACAGCTCTTTTTAGGAGTGAACAATGTTTTTAACTTTTCTGCTTAGGCTAAAAATAAGCAGAATTTAAAGGAAAACACCCTGACTTCAAAGTCAATCTAATGATGCCACTAACAGGCATATTCGAATCATTCTGTTTCCATAAACTCAAATGTTTCTTGTTTCTTTCCTTGACTATCCCATTACCAACATGGGGACAGACTGAAAACCTTAGCACTTGCAAAGGCATTTTTTTATCTTGACTTGACCACCATGCTCACAAAAGATGGACATGATTGACTGCAGAGTGACCCAACCAGTACCACGCCACAGATAAACACCCTCATAGCAGGAGGCGACTGTGACCTCACCTGCAGGAGTCAGTGCTGTTTAACCAAATGAAGTTTAATTTCCTCGAATATTTTATAAAACATCTTTTCACTCAGCTTCCGAAAATGGAATTCTTGCCTTCTCAAAGAAAATTCTGCCCTGCCCACTGGTCTGGGTTCTATGACATTCTGAAGTCTTAGCACTTGTGTCTCTGTCTACAATATGCTAATTTACATCTGTCCTTTTAATAAACGTCCTTCTGTCTTCTTAATCTGTGGGTGTGGACTCCCCAGCAAGAATTCTAAGTCTTTGCAGCAGACTAAGAAGAGAGGAAGGAGGAGAAAGAGAGAAGAAAAGGAGCCTTTGGTTCCCTTCCTCCAGCCCACAGAGCTCTGCATGCTGCCAGCACCATCTACTGTGGATAAAACAGAGACCATGGAGCTCTAGTGTCTCCAAAGGAGAGAGAAGGACACAGATATGGCTATTTTGCTACTTCCTGGTCCTCAGGCTCCTCAGAGACCACAGTGCTAAAGCACTGACTGTGCTCAGGGATGAAGATACATCTGCCACTGTATAACCTTGAAGTTAGAGTATCTGAAAAAAGTTCTGGGACTTTTATTATCACCTCACTCTTTTCCAAACACCAATTCCCAAACGGCAAAAGCCAAGAGAAATTTCTTGTACCAATGGCTTCCATCCTTTTTTTTTTTAAGTAAATGTAGTATTTAAGTATAACACATTTAGAAAAGTGTACAAATCAATGAATTTTCACAGTGAACACATCCATGTAAACACCACTCATAAAAGGAAAGAGAACATGACCAGCACCCCAGAGGCTCCCACCACTCCCAACCAGTCATAAAACCCCCTTCTTGACACAGGTAACTGCTATCTTTACTTATAAAATTATAAATTTGTTTTACTTGAACTTGATATAAATGTACATACGGTATGTTCTCTCCTACATCTAGCTTCTTTCATTCAACTGTATGTCTGTGAGATTCATCCATGTTGTTACAGGGATGTAACAGTTCATTCATTTTTAGGGCTGTATAGTATTCCATTGTATGAATATACTATTAGTATCCACTTCACTGCTGATGAACATTGCATTGCCTCGGTTTTTTGCTATCACACAGATTGCAACTGTGAACATTCATGAGTATGTCTTTTGGAGCATATATATATACATATCTGTTGATTTTCTATTTAGGTGTGGGACTGCTGGGTCATAAAGCATACATAGGTTCAGATTCACAGCTGTCAAAGGAAAGCAGACATGTTAGTGCTCCCAGTATTCCTCTGTCAACCCTTAATATTATTGTGCTTTTAAATTTTGACCACTCTGATGGATGTGCAGTTATGTTTTAATTTGCATTTCCCTTATGAATAAAGTTTATTGGCCATTTGGAGGTCATCTTGAATGGAGAGGCTGTTCAAGTCTTTTCCCCATTTTTCTACTGGGTTGTCTATCTTATTCTTATTTATTTAGTGGAAGTAGGAGCTCTTTATATATTTTCAGTATGAGTCCTTTGTTGACACAGAGAGATAGAGAGCACATAATTATCTTTTCCCATCTGGTGGCATGCCTTTTCACTCATATCAGTATCTTTTGATGAACAGAAGTTCATAATCTTAATTTACTCCAGGCAGCTGGCCAGTTAGCTCAGTTGGTTAAAGCACAGGTGTTGTAAAACCAAGGTCAAGGGTTTGGATCCCCACAGCTGTCAAAACAATAATAATTTACTCCAAACTATCCCATTTATTCCTTTATGGCTAGTGCTTTTGTGTCCTGCTTAAAATCTTTGCCTACTCAAAGTTGTGACTATGTTTTCCTCTGTTATCTTCTAGAGACTTTATTGTTTTACCTTTCACTTTTAGATGTATGATCCACCTGGAATTGAGTTTTGCATACAGTGCAAGATACGGGTGAACATTCATTTATTTCTATTGGGAAAACATAAGAAAATGGTCAGGGCCCCTCAGATGTTCAGAATCTTGCTGAGCAATTGATGTAAATATGCACGTGCGGCCAGGTGCTCCTTGGTTATTGTCTAATGTAATTGTGCATGTGCACCCAGGTGTCCTTGGTTATGGGCTTAAGTATAAAGGATGAGTGGCTCTGATCCATGGGGCCCCCACCCCCGTGATACCCCTAGGGGTGATCACGGGGAGGCAGCTTACTGCTGCTAGAGGCTGTTGCTGCCAGTGCCCCCAGGACCCACCAAGAGGCCACCGCCACCGCCAGACCTGTAAGCTGCTGGACCTATAAGCTACTGCTGCCATTGCTGAGGACTGAGCTCGTGTCATCTGCTAACGGCTCCCGGGATCTTTCCCAATTACCTAGCATGGACCTGCATGTGAGGGGTCTGGGGACCCAGCCTGGCATGTGAGGGATCTGGGGACCCAGTCTGTACAATGGGTTTGAAGGGTCTGAGCCCTAGCTCTGACAATATAAATGGAAACTTAGTATACCTAAAATAATGAAACATTTTGTCTTTAGTTACGATTTGCCTTACTTGACAACTGGTGTAGTTGGGTAGCTTTGCAATTGGCATAGTTGGTAGGATTCTGACAATTTCCGTGTGGATATCCAACTGACCTAGCACCATTTACTGAAAGGACAAACCTTTTCCCACTGTACTGTGGCATGACCTCTGTCCTCACCAATATTCCAATGGTCTATTTATCTATCCTTGCACCAATACTACAATGTCTTGTTACTGTAACTGTAAAGTAGTCAGTGCTACTTATGAATCAACAGGTTCCTCAAAGGGAAAATCAGCAAAGAATGCTGGGCTCACCTCGATATTCCTTTTTTCAGGGTCTTGACCCCACAATTCCTGACTGGCTGCTTAAATAGTATTGATTAAATAATATCTTCTTGCATAGTATTTATAGTTTACTCAGCTTCTTCTAATTGTTTTCAGAAGAAAGATTGGTCTATCATAAACTAGTACATCACAGCAAGAAGTCCTTTTTGGTGAACATATAATTTACACCCAATTAAATGCATGGCTTTTAAGTGTACAGTTTGATAAGTTTTGACAAATGTATATACCCATGTAACCCTCACCACAATCATAGTATAAAATATGGATCAATTGAACAATTTGTCCCTGCAGGTCCTGTGGGTCAAATTCCTCAATTGTGACCAACCCCTGTGGGTCAAATTCAAATTTTATTTTTTTAGTGATTTTATTTTTTAGAAAATTTTCATTTCATCCCTCCCAATGGACAGACATTCATATCAAGATGTACAGCAGCCTATTATTGTCAATGCTTCAAACCTACCAGCCACTGACTTCTTGAAATAGCGTAATTTCTGATCTGTGGTTCCTGGATGTTCCTCAGTTCAACAACCTTACAGTGGATGGTACAACACCAATGCAATGATGACTATTCATGGAAAAGGGTTCACCACAACTGCCAATCGTCATGGGTCTCTCTTTGAAAGGAACCTTTATTCACATAGTCCAACATTTCCCTGAAAATGTGGCTTGATTTTCTATTCTTATGGTCTACAGAAGTCACAGAGGAAGCAGCTACTGCTGTTACTAGAATTTCGGCCCATAATATGGTCAATATCTACAATTTCTGTTATGAAGTATGCAAGCATTACTTTGAACTGCATCCAATACAGCTAGGTGGTGCAGATTGTTACCTGCAAATCAGTGAGGGCTGTTTTAGCCATAAAATCAAACATCACCATGGCCATGCTCCAGAAAGGGAAATAGTGTATGGGGTTTTGGTATCTTAGATACTACCCATCAACCAACTATTGGTTATCTGAAAATTGTTGGTGACAGTGCTCCCCAAACTTTGCTGCCATTTTGCAATGCATAATTCAGCCTGGCTCTATCATTCACTCCAATTCCTGGGTTGCATATAACAACATTCAGCCTCTCCTTGGATCAATTTGTAAATAATGCTTTCAGTTCCCTTTTACTGCATACATCAGAACAATTTCCTGTTAGCTACTATGATGTTTTGACTTTTGGTTTTAGTATGTTTTAGTACAAATACCCAGGGACAAATTCCTCAAATACATCTGAGAGACAAATTGTTCGATTGGTCTTGAATATTTCCATCACCCCAAGATGTCCCACATACTCCTCAGTCCTTTGTTTTTCACTGACAAATGAAACTTTTCCAATTTTCCTTTCTCTGTGGTGTGAACAATTATTTGCCAGGTTTCTTCAGGTTGTTACTTCCTAAAATGGGGACCAGCCCAAACTGGCCCTGCCCACCGTTTCCACATTCTCTTTCACACTTTCAAGTTACTACAGCAAAAGAGTGACAGCTGAGCTGAAAATGTCTACCACCTGGCCCTTTACAAAAAGGTTTGTCAATCTCTGCTCTAGAATAAACAAAACCTGGGGCCGGCCTGGTGGCGCACTGCACAGTGCGCCGCTTGGGAAGTGCGGTGGTGCTCCCGCCCGAGGGTTCAGATCCCACATACAGACCAGTTCCCGCTCACTGGCTGAGCGAGGCGCGGGAGCAACACCGAGGG
>NW_007727849.1:340608-355622 GCF_000696425.1 Galeopterus variegatus | reverse complement strand
GCAACTAAAGGGGCAGCTGTGTGATGCTAAACATTTTGAAAAGCACCCTTATTTGCAAAGTGGTGGGCAAGTGTGGGTGGGAAGTCTCTGGGCTAGACACAGTCTATACCTCCCACCCACAGGCCACAGTCTCTAGCCATGGCCCCTCTCACCATTTCACCAAGCCCCTGGAGAAGCTCCCACAAGTGGGCTGTGTGACATTGGTCAGTGAGCGCATCCTCCTGTGTGCTTTCTGGAGAGGAGTGTCGGGTTTGAATCCCAGCTCCTGCTGTGAGAGCTGTGTGACCATAGGTAAATGACTACAACTCTCTGAGCCTTCAGTTCTGCATCTGAATATGTCCATGGCAGTGCCCTACTTGCAGGGCTATTTTGAAGATTAAATTAAACAATATACTCAAAGTGCCTGCCTTAGCAACCAGCACATAGTCAGCACTTAAAAAATAAAGTAGCAGTAGGTATAAATTAAAAATAAAGAGGGGCATCCCTGCTGATTTGTGACCTACTTTTTAAACTGAACTCATAGTTTGCTGTGCTGGTGGATGTATTCCACAAAGCAATTTCAAGCAGTAGTAGCTGAGAGCACAGACTCTGGAGCCAAACTGCTTGAATTTCAAATGCCAGCCTTGGCCATGGGGAGCTGTGGGACCTCAGTCAAGTGCTTAGCCTCTCTGTGACTCAGTTTTCACACCTATGAAATGGGAATAAAACCAGTACCTGGATCAAAGGGTTGTTGTGAGAATTAAATTAATTAATACATGGAAAGTGATTTGCTCAGTTTCTGGAATGAAGTGAGCTATTTAGACCAATTGGTTATTCCTTAATTATTATCCATAGAATAGATATGCCTTACTTTCTTTAGTTTGACTTCTCATTAAGCAACTTGCCCAGAGCTGGGATTTGAACCAAGGTTGCCTGTGAGATACCGAAGCCCTTTGAGGTAATCAAGGAGGAAGCCTAGAAGCTTTTAACATTGGGATGAAAAGTCAAAAAGAAATGCATTTAATAAACACCTAACTTGCCAGAGAATACTTTCTTGTAATAAAGAGAGCCTCAGTCTTAATATCTGAATTCAAGCCTGGCTCCACCTTCTGCCAAATAATCTCTGTTAAATCACTGCCTGTCTCTGAGCCTCAGCTTCCCCATCTACAAAATGGGGATAATGAAACTACCTACTTGAGGTTGTTGTGAACAAAATGTGATAATGGGTATAAAAGCAGAGAGAAAAAAAAAAAAAAAAAAAAAGAATAAACAAAACCAACTTATAATACACAGCTATAAATCAAAGTTTGCTAGGAGAGGGTAGGTGCAGTTACCTCGTGTATCCGCAAATCTTCACTAATGTTTTCAGCTTTAGGAATACACTAGGACATATATCTAAGAATCTGCTTCCCTCTGTCTCCTACCAGGGACCTCCCCTTACAGAGTAATAATGACATATGAAAGAAGGATACTTTTGAGAAAGGCAATTTTTGGTGGAGGGTGACCTCAGAGACTAGACAGTACCATATGAGGAGTTACAGTTGAGGTGGAGCTGACCTTTACAGATTTAATCTTCAGGTCACTTTCTAAAACATATACCAGAAACCTAGGATAGAGAACACATCAAAAAAAAAGTTACATTATAAATCTGAAGCAAAGAAAAATAAAAAGAAAGGTAGTGGCTGAGAAAGTGTGGAGGAGGCAGCAAGCACTTTGCGGGGACAAAAAGACAGCTGAGAGCAGGCTCCTATTCAGTGAGCTTCCTCCTCTCCTGAAAAAGGACTTCAAATGCGTCATCATGTAAAGGGAAGGCAAGCCTGAGAGAGGTGGAGACTCGTCACTGGAAAGGCGAAAGGGTCAGCACGGCAGCCTTCATGGAGGCCACACATCCGAGCCAGCCCCCGGAAAACGGGGAGGATGTGGTGCGAGGGGACAGCTGAGCACTGGTGTGGCACAAGGCACGGCTCAGCTGGCAGGTCAATGTGTCGGGGAACAGCAGGATGGAAGCCAGGCAGAATTCAGCTTGCGGAGGGCCGTGAATATCAAATTAAGAATATCAAATTGCTGCACAATCCAAAGCAAAGCTCTTCTCACCCGACCACCTGTCTGCTCTCAACTCAGCTCAACCCAGGTCTCTGCTGGGCACAACCTGCCCAGGCCACAAAAGGTGGGCATCAGCAGTGGAGGCAAAGCAGTGTATGGAAAAGTTAATGCACAGAGGCTGGTAATGGGGTATACTGCCAAATTCCTCCACTTAACACCATGGCAAAAAAGACACTTTTTTTCTTTAAATGACTACACCAGATGGGAGTATCTGTTAGGCAAAATTGCAGATAGTGAGGAGGCTTCAAATAGCATGTTTTACTCACAAAATGCAAACTCTTTTTTGTGGGATGATGCAGCCCATGATGGTGTGGGGATCACAGGCCCTGGCACATCAGGATGCCTCTACTCACCCCTTCCACCCCCAGAGTTTCCAACTAGTCAGCTGAAGTGAAGCACGGGGTCCCAGCGACAGAGAACTCACCTTCACCACCAGCCTCAGTGCCTGCTTCACAGTTCCCACCACTGAGGCAGCTCCCACCCCTCCTGCCCTCCCCCAGGCCCTGTGCCTTCTCAGAATGAAGAGAGATGCAGTATCAACTGTCCCAGGGGAGTATTCTCTGAATATTATATCCCCCAAAACACTTTTACCCCTCAGTCATAACATGTATCACACAGGATCTTAATTGCCACATTAACAGTCCTCCTAGTTTACAAGTAAGTGACAGATACATACTGTGTCTCGGATTTCCCTGGAAATTTAGTCCATATTTGACTTCAAAATACACTGGTTACATTTTTCAATTTTCTTGAAAGCCCTGGAACTGACCCCAGGCCAGCTGATCATAAGGGATCATTACAGATGGACCAAATCCTGGTTTCAAAGGCCAGACACCTAGGCCTGGCATCCAAGGCCCTTCATAAACTCTCCCCTACCCATCTCACACTCCCCCTCTGCAGGCCACTAACCTCCTCTCCCGTGCCCAACAACTTAAGTCACCTTTTTTTTCTGGACTTGCCTGAATCCTTCCTCCTTCTTAACGTGACTCCATACCGCATCCGTCTGACTCCCATAGGAACAGAGGCCCCGTCAGAGAATCCCAACCCTGTGACAGCACAAGGACGACAAGCAGCAGCGGGAGGCCTCTGCCTCTGGGTGGGCCACGAACTGTGCTACGTGCTTTCCACCGGAATGTCATGTAAGGCTTGCTGCCACCTGCTCGGGAAGGCAGGCTCATGCCTGGTTAGAGCGGCAAGAGGTGAAGCTCAGAGAGACGGGAAGCCTGTCTGTGGGACCCAAGGCATGTGCTTTTAGTCATTATCTGCACTGAACAGGGTACCAAAGGGGCACCCACAGGGGGCACCCATGGAGATTGTGGGTGGCAGGTGACAGTGCCCAGCAGCCACATCTGGCACTTCACAGGCAGCAGTAAGTGTTGATGCAATGAATAAGTGAATGAATGAACGTCAAGGCCGAGTGTTAAGAAGAGGAGGATGACCCGGCCAGGAGCCGGGGGAGGGTGGCAGGGAAGTGGCAGGGAAGGCGGGCAGGCGTGACACCGCCAGGAATGTGAGGAACTAGGGCAGGCGGGTTGCCGAAGCATAAAACATGAGGTGCAAAACGGGAAGAGACAAGACCAGACAGAGGGACGCTGCCAGGTCACCAGAGGCTAAGAATGCCCCACGAAGGCACACAGGCTTCCAGGTGCAGATGATGAGCAGCAACCCAAGGACCCGCAGCTCCAACTCACTGTGCCCACAACTCCCCACAAGACCTGCTCTTCCTTTTGGGCCCACAGGCTCCAGGACAGCTCCAGCTCCCTACGGCGCCTCTGCTCCTGTCTTGCCCCTTCATCCATCCCCCATCCAGCCGCAGGAGGGGCCCTGCCCAAGAGTCTGCAGTGAGGAAAACAGGCAGACTGTACTGCCCTCCTGGAGATTCCCCAAGGATGTCCCTCCACCCCATAACCCTCACAAGGCAGTGTGTCCTCTAGCCCATTCTCCTGGCCTGGCAAACCATGTGGCCAGGTGGGAGGGGAGCAATCTCCAGGCCTCCTGCTGCTCTTTCACCTTGGAAGTCTGTGCCATCCAGCTCCTCCATCTCTCCTCATACCTGACCTTAGGACCCTGGCACTGCCTCACAATCTTCCTGCCACCCCAATTTTGGCCACCATCATAGAAGACCCCACCCTCCACCTCAGTGGCGTAGCTAGCACCCAGTTCCTCAGTTCCTTGGCAAGAAAGGGAAGCAGAGGAGCCAAACTCACACTGGGTCCCATCTACCATCCACACAAACACAGCCAGAAAGTTGACAAATTCACACTCAAAAGCCTCTAAGAGATAGTGTCCTAGAGGCAAGAGGCTCTGCCTCTGGCAGCTGTCTCATGGACAGCAAGGCTTCTCTCTCTCTCTCTCTCTATCTATCTATCTATCTATCTATCTATCTATCTATCTATCTATCTATCTATCTATCTATCTCTGGCATGCCAACTGGAGGAGGCAGCCAAGAGCACATGGCGTCTCCTGCAGCTCCAAGTCCTGCCTTGTGGCTCATGGGAAATGGCAGAGTTGACACAGGAGACAGAAACCCAACTCCTCTCCTCTGTGGATGGGAGGCTGCCCCTCCCTGCACATTCACCACTTGGTTCTCTGGCTGCACAGACAGCACCTCACACAAAGGGCTGACAGCCCTGGTCACAGCTCCTAGGCACAGGGAGTCCCCCAGCCATCCAACTGTGAGCACCTCAAAGGGTGCTTGCCCTCACACCCCAAGCACCTGGCCCAATGACTGGCATTTGGTGGGTGCTCATTAACTGTTTGCTTTAAGCTAAGGGAACACGACAGTTCTAAGTATTCAAAGAGTGCACTGTGTATTAATGAAGATTAGAAGCAGTCCCATTTTCAGAAAGCCCTGAGCCAGGAGCAAAAAGAAACAGAGAAATCACCCACCATTATCCAGAGGTTGTAGAGGCTGAACTGTGTCCTGAGAAGATCCAGGTCCCTCCATCCTCCCCAGGCCTCTCAGCCACCATACACACCCACAGAGAGGAGGCACCATTTCTTTGTTTAATTGACCGCCTTCCTACAGCCCACATGTGGGTGTACTGGGCTCAACAAAACCCACAATAGTAGGGATTGGCTCTGGCCTCATCCTAGGTGGATGCTGGAGTAACATCACATCCCACTGTGTACCTGGAGAGACACACCACTGTTGCCAAAAAGATCAACCATGCAGAACCACACTGTTGGAAACATTTCTGTGTTCTTATTAAGAATATCTGCAGATAAGAAAGACCACTGGATTTCCTTAGGTAGCAATGCAAAAAATTCACGAGGAAATCTAGAGGAGAGCTGGAAGGAAGGAACACTGGAGATGTGGCCCAGTTTTCTCATTTTGCTGATGAAGAAACTGAGGCTGAGGGAGACAGGCACTGATCACTCCCAATACACCATATCACTTGCTAATTTATTTGCTATCACTCTTGCATCTCTCCCACTGGAGTATGAGCTCCACAAAGGTTAGGATATTTGCCTTTTTTGTTCTCTGTTGTTTCTCCAGTGCTTAACAGAGTCTGGCATATACCAAGTGCTTAATAAAAATGTGTTGAGCCAACAGATGAATGAATAACGCAGCTAATCACCCAGTTTCAGGAACAATGTGCTTTGACGATGTCACACTGCTTCTCCACACATTCCCAGTTATTGATCCCAGAAGGATAAACCAGGAGCCTAACCTAAAAAAGTGAAGCCCCCACCCTAAAAGGAACAGTGCTGCAGAAGGAAGGGGCGTCCAGGTGGGCTAGTGTAGTTTGCCTTATCTATTCCAATCTCAAGCCATTAATTACTCTGAGCCTTATGTAAACTGATGGGAAACTACAGAAACACTAATGACATCTAAGCCCTTCAATCAACAATGGCTGATCGATATAACCAAAATACACTTCGGAATGTACAGATTGCTTATAAAGGCCGAAGAGCTGACCCCTTTCCCAGTCTGAGGGCTTGTTAGCCCCGGTGACTCATGTAACAGAATTTGAGCAATCCCCTTGTGGCTGGTGAACAATTGAAATATGGTAGAGCCCCTTGAGGAGCTCCAGCTTTCTCCCTACATGCCCAAGAAGGCAGAAGCAAAGCACAGACCTGGGTGCACAGAGGACGAAGCCTCTTTGCCCCCTCACAGATTCCTCCTGCTTTGGCAAACTCTAGTCCCCAGACAAACAATGCCCAGAATAATGAAATTTAAACTGTTTAGACTTTGCAGAACTGCATACATTAATTTAACAGAGCTGGCATGTTCCGCTTTAGAGACCAGGCAGGCCGAGGAACTCTTTTTTAAACAAGAGCAATGGCTCTCCAAGAGAGTGGGGAAGAAAAGAGGCTTAAAGATGCCAGAGCCCTGAGACACAAAGAAACCTCAGGCCTGGGCCACGGCCCCTCCTTTCCCCTTCCCGCTCCTTGGCTGACCGAGGATTAGTTCTTGTCTTACTCAGGGCTGTCCCGGCCGCAGCATGCAGCTGCCACTCCAGGGCCTGTCAGATCACAGCATTGGGGGCTGCTCACCAAGAGAGAGATGCAGATGCCCAATCTGAAAACCAAAATTATGTTTTCAAAACTCAGCGCTGTAGGCAGACATGATGAGGAGTCTGCCTGGATGAGCACGCGGCACTGCTGGGGTTTGCTGGGATGTGGCAGATTGGGGGAACTCTCTCCAGGCCCAGTGCAAGGCAGGCTACCAGAGGAGTTGATGGGCACATCAGAGGAGTTGATGGGCACACATGTTCTGGGCTTCACCTAAGTCCTCCCCCATAGCTGACACGAGGCCTGGCCTTTAGTCATAGGGCTGTTCCCAAGGCCTAACATTACAAGCAAAGCTCAACATCTCAGGACGCATCAGAGACCCCCAGCCCCACCTCAACCCCTACATTCTCTCAGCAAGAGCACCCCACTTTCATTCATAAGGGAACCCAGTGGAAGCTTCTGTACAATGGGTGAATGAGTGAACCAAGAGGCTTAGGGTTACAGCAGCGTATCAGAGGCGAAAGACTTTGGTCCCAGATGGCAGATCTGGTTCAGAGCTCTTGGGTGGCCCAGGAAGCAGACTAAAGCCAGGAAAGGAGAGAGACTGAGGGACACTGTCCTAAACATCCTCATGCCAACCAAAGGGTCTAGTGAAACACAACTAAATATAAGGCAGTCATGATTTCCTGCATAAGCACAGTCCCCACCTTACCCACAGGTGGCATTCAAAAGTTCATCGAATCAACTGTTGAGAACTGTGAGCTCATTTTTCACAGAAATAAAGTGACACCTATGGTTAGGACATCAGGCCAGCCTGACATCCTCATGGCCTACGAGTGTTTGGCGAAAAGGCCCATGCTTTACTCTTCTTTGGTGTCCAAATGCTCTGCAGAGAACCCAACTCAGAGCCAGAGCTCACGTCAATGCAGGGTCAGGCGAGATGGCTGTGAAGGCTGGGCACGACTGCACATTTCCCTTGCTCCTGTGCTCCTCCAGAACACACTGCCAACATCCTCAGTGTTTAAAGGCACTTTGGGAACCACGAGGGACTCCCCCCATATAGGTCCTTGACTTAATGTATATACTCTAATATCCTAAGGAAAATAAGGATCCTTAGACAAGGAGGCAGAATAGAAACAGAGCTAAAAGGTGAGCTCTGGTTTTGCATTTCAGGCAGGTCCCCAGGCTGGGAGTTTCATTCAGCCAAGCACATATGGAATGCACAAGAAGCCCTGACGATGGGGCTCCAGAGGGCCACCCAGAGGCGTTGGCAACCTCAATAAAGAGAAGGTGAAACTCGTTCAAAAATCAGACCTCTAAAATTCTAGCCTCTGAACTTCTCAATATCTCACCCTCCCATTGTTCTGCCTGCTGCTGCCTCCTTCCCTGTAGCTCTCTTCTCAGCCACATCCACCGCTCCTGCTAGGTCATCTCTACATGCAGTGGTCACAGTGCACCCTTCCCACGCCCATGCTCTCCGGTGCTGCTTGCTGCTTCATTTATTTACACATTTTGCCAGTGGATAGGATTTCTGGTGATCTGTGCTCCATGGGGTTTGAGGAACGAATCCCACAGGGCTCTGTCACAGGCGCTGTCCCTTTCTAATGCTGTGGGATGAGGGTAGAGAGCAAGTGCTATGTCCGAGCTCAGGGGGACACCAGGACTTCACCTCATGATCATTCCACAACAGCCTTCGGAAGGCTGAGGAATTAAGGACACTCAAATAACTACAAACAACGGTATCTTAAAACACTGCCCCACTCATTTAGAAATCATTGTTTGTCCAAAGAAGCAGATAATTCTTCTGACGAAGGATAATTTGCCTAATAAAAAACCTCCTGACTGTCCTACTAAGGAGAAAACCAAGTAATTCTCTCCCCAAAAGTAATCCCACTTCTAGGCATTTACCATAAAAAAATAAAAACTTGGTTCACACAAAATCTCTACACAAACATTTATAACAGCTTTATTCGTAGTCACCAAAAACCTGAAACAACCCAGATGTCCTTCAGTGAGTGGCAGGGTAAACATACTGTGGGACACCTGCACCATGCAGTACTCCTCAGCAATAACAGGGAACAGATGGCGGATGTACCCAGCAACTCAGATGGATCTCAAGGGCATTGTGCAGAGAGAAGAACCAGTCTTCACAGGTTACGTATGAAATGACTCTACTTGTACAGCATTTTGGAAAAAGCAAACCTATAGAGAGAGAGAACAGATCAGTGGTCACTAGGGATTCGGGGGGAGGAGAATGTAGGCCTAGGGAATTCTTTAGATTGCTGGAATTGTTCTGTGTCCTGTTAGTGGAGATAGTTACAAGAACCTACGTATGTGTTAAAAATTATAGGACTATCCAGGCAGAGAAAAAGAAATACCACATCAATAGCCGAGAGTTGGAACCAGCCCAAATGTCCCTCATTGGATGAGTGGATATGGAAAATGTGGTATATCTACACAATGGAATATTACTCAGCTATAAAAACGAATGAAATACTGCCATTTGCAACAACATGGATGGACCTTGAGAGAATAATATTGAGTGAAACGAGTCAGGCAGAGAAAAAGAAATACCACATGTTCTCACTCATTGGTGGGAGCTAAAAAATAAACAAATTAATTCACCCACATACACACAAAAAAAAAACCAGGGGGGGTGGGGAAGAAGATATAACAACTATACTTTTTTGAAGTTGTTACAACAAGCAAACGGAAAGGACATTCTTGGGCGGGAGGGGAGAGAGGGAGGAGGGAGGGAGGTGTCGGTGATGGGCCATAATAATCATATACATTGTATATTGACAAAATAAAAATTTAACGAAAAAAAAAGAAACTGATAGGTGGTAGAATTGAATGAAAATAGAGCCCTTTCAAAAAAAAATTATAGGACTATATACCAAAAATAAAAATGAATCTTACTATATATAATTTTTTTTTTAATTCACAAGTTCTTTGACATTCCTCCCATAAAACAATGATGTCTAATTCCCCTGCTCTTGAAAGACAGCCAGCCTTGGTGATTCACTTCTAACAAGCAGAGTGCAGTGAGAGGAAAGGTTAGAAAAGGAGACACGGTGTCCACCTGAGCCTCTCTCTTTGGAGCCCTGAGCTGCCATGGAAGAGCCACCATGCTAAAGAGACCTCATGGAGAGACCACAGAGAGGTGAAGAGAGATGCCCAAGGAGCTCCCAGTTATATGCATCCTCCCAACCCACATGGCAGCAGCTGTGTGACTGAAGAAGCCTCTGAGATGAGCCTGGGCCCAGCCACGATCTGGCTGCAACCTCATGAGAGACTCTGAGCCAGACCACCAGTGAGCTGGCCCAAGGAAACTGTGAGAGATAACCAAAACGACTGTTTGGAGCCATGACGTTTTAGAGTGATTTGTTCACAGCCATGGATAACTAATAATATAGGACCCACATTTGGGGGGAAATCCCATGACTGATGCTTTCTCCAATATTATCTTATTTTTCAATCATTCAATAAACATTTATTGGGCACTTTCTATATGCCAAGGAGTGTACATGGACTGGAGAGAGAATCAGGCAGACTATAAGAGGCAACAGAATCAAGAGAACATGGGGCAGACAGACAGAGAGGGTCAGAGCAGGGAGAGGCTCTTGGTTTGGGCAACTGGCTGGTGATGTTCCTCAGCACGGGTCTGCAGGAAGATGACAAGATCTGATCTAGACACTGAGCACATTCAACGTCTGTGGGACGTCCAAGAGGAGCTGTCCAGGGGATGGCTGGATATTTGGCCTCAGGACCCAGAGAGAGACCTGGGCCAGAGATATGAACTAGGGATCATCAGAAAGCCCTCGAGCCACCCAAGAAAAGGAGGCCGACTGCAAGGAAAGGCACGGTCCTAGCCAGAGCCCTGAGGAGTGCCAACATTCAAAGGGCAGGAGGGAGCAGAAGACTGAGGAGGAATAGAGAGGGTAGGCAAGACCACGCCATCAAACCTAGAACAGCAAGAGGACGATCAGAAACAGCAAGTGCTGCTGAGACATTAAATAAGATAAAAATGAAAACGTGTCTGCCGGATTTAAAGACAAGTACTTTAGCAAGAGCAGTCTCACTGCAGCAGTGGGGAAGAAGCCAGAATGGAACAGGAGGGAAACTGAGGTGAGATGGTACAGCTTAGACAAGGGCTAAGATGCTGGAGGGCGAAGGGAGGAGAAAGGGGGCCAAGGAGGAGAGATTTTTCTGGATGAAAGAGGCATTCGCCCATGTAAACACTAAAGCCAGAGCCCAGGGGAAGTAGAGGGCAAAGACATAGTGGAAAGGGGCCTGGCCTCGGCCCAGAGAAGGGTCACACTTCCCTGTCATGAAGGGCAGGGCCTACAGGCACAGATAAACAGGCAACAGGGGAAGCGAGGATGGGCTGCAATGGAAGGGTCTGCTTTGTCTCTGTAGTCAATGGTGAGGACCCCTCTGGGGGTGGGGACACTGTGGTGGGGGCGTAGGTGCAGGCAGAGGAGGGGAGGTCTGACAGCACACTAAGGAGGGTGACGCTGGTAAACAGGAGCCTGGCCTACAACAGGGCTAAAGCCACATGACCCCGCGGCATGCAACAGCAAGGTCCCTTTTTGTTTCTGTCCGCAGCAGCCCCCTGAGGGAGGTGCTATTGTGCTAAGGCTTTAGGAAAAAGCCTGTGGAGTGCACAGGCCGGGTTGGAGCTGGAACCCAGGCCTGCTAAAAGCAGGCCCATCACCATTTTGCCAACCCTGGGTTTCAATTATTTTGTTACTCTATCAGACAAGCAGGGTCTGAAACCAGCAGACACCCCATCGATGTCTGTGAAAGGGAGGAAGGAGAGAAAGCTCCTAGAAGGGTCATCTTCTAGGCTAACACTTGCAGCAGCTCATGAGGAATTAGCGGTAGCCGGGCTGTGGACAGCGGGAGCCCTGCCCTCCCTGTGCAGACCCAGGCCCACCCCATAACTTGTCCCTGTCCTTCTCCTCCTCCCTGGCAGTCTTTGTAGATGGCTTTCAGTGACTGCCCATGCATCTGTGTCCTTTCTTCTTTTCCACATTTCTCTTTCCCTCACCTTCTCTTCATAATCGTTTCCTACCTGTCTATTTTTCTCTCCTCTTCCCTTCGTTTCCACCATGTTCCTATTACATGGAATGGAAGTAACTTTCATCCAGTTTTGCACTCACTGACAACAGCCCCAGCTCCCCAGCCCAGCCCCAGAGCCCCCTGCTGTGTCACCTCCCTCCAAGCAGGCCAATGCTGATTCCCAGCGCCTGTCTGCATCTCCTCTGCATGGAGCACCCTTCACCCTCCCTTCCACCTACTCAAATCCCACCCTCTTTCTCCAGGAGGCCTTCAGGACCATGCAGTCCACGTGGATTCTTCCCAAGTCTGACATTTCTGTAGTCCAGTTGCCTATATGGATATTGCACTTGGGCATGAGTCATATGCTGCCCTCAGTCATTACTTTACTTGTTATTATGTTTATGACTTACTTTCCCAACCAATCGTGATAATAAAGGAGATCCTATTTTCACATCCCTGGGATCAGTGGCATTGACAGAAGTGAAGCGTCCCCCTCGGCCAAGCTCTACTCCCCAGCCCATGTAAAAATAATCACCCACTGGTTACGTTTAATGTCCTATGAACTCAGCCAGCTTACATTTTTCCGTGATCGTGTTCACTCTACATACTTCTCTGGGTGTCGACCGACACACATTCTCCATGCTTATCTGTGACAGACGAGACAGGCAGCCCTTACTGAAGAGAGCTGGGGAACAGCAGAAACTGAGTGCTGGGTTCCAGTGTTGCCATCCTTTGAGGGGCTATCCCTGTACATCAGTCCTGAACCAACCTGATTTTAGTTTTCTTATCTTTGAGGTGGGGTCTGAATGCCCCATCTTGCCCCCTTTCAGTGTTGTGTGAGAATCAACCAGGCTAACCTATGTCCCAGTGCCTTGTAAACTGCACAGACATGCCATGGTTCTATTATGGCATATTCAATGATGAATCACTGTCCACAAAAATGCACCCAGTTCTGGGAACAAAAAACCACTCAGATCCTTGACTATTGTTCTGGACAGGACTGCCCAGCAGCTCTCCTCTCCCTGCTCCCAGACACATAGTGCTGCTGAGCTTGAATGGAAGACTCTCAGGAAGACTGGATAACCTCTCCCACCTCGGGGCATGGGCCACTCAGACACTAGCCACTCAGGGACTGCTGGGTCCTGGCAACTTATGGAAGCTGCAATCAGGAGCCAGCCTCAGCACTCCTGTGGGCTGCTCTGATATGAGAAGGGGTAATATATCCCTCTAGGGTGAGTGCCATTACCTGAAATAAAATCCTATCCAGAGCCTCCACAGTTGGCAAAAGGCAGAATTTCCATTTGTGGAAAGACGGGCAACTGAATTCTGTGGCTACTGCTCCTGTCTCCCCTGATCCACCTTCCTCAGAATTTCCTACTAATCACAGCCGCTTCAGCCACCGCCCCTCACACAGGCTCACACTCTCCCCGCCCTCCTCACGGCTCATCACAGGCTGGAACAAGGCTAGGAGGATCACTAGGCTTGCAAAGCAGTGCTTCCCCATCGTGAGCAGCAGCCTCAAGTCTGCCCCATGTCCCTTTCCATCAGGGGACACCTTGCTGCCCCTACCCAGGAGAGTCCCCAGGCATATCCACACCCATCCAAATTCAACAGGAAATGACACCAACAGGACAATTTGCCTGCTCTTGCCAACCTGAGGCTTCCTTGCAAGCTACCTGTTCCTGTCTGAGGACCTAGCATGGACCCAGAGAAAAAGGCCAGAAACAAGTTTTGGATACATTGGAGAGTTGGTTCTACCACACCCACTTGTAGTTTGTGGGGAAAGTTATAATATACACAATCAATGTTGACGGATTAGGGATCTGTAGAAGGGCTAAGGACATAAGCTCTTGAAGATTGAGGGTCTACCCTACAAACATTTTTCCATTGTTGCAATCATCGTGTATATAAATACGTATATACTGCATTTTTTCCACTTAACAGTCTTTCAAATATTTGAAAAATATTTGTTAGGGCTTACTATGTATCAGGCAGTATCCTAGGAACCCTGAAACAAAAGATGAGTTAAGATGCACTTCCTGACCTGGTGGGAGATGTAGCCACAGGATGAAATAAGAACCAGAGTGTCTGGGGTGGTGGAGGTACTCAGTGCCCAGTCTGGGTAGGTCTGGGGGAGTGACAGGAAAGCTCCTCATGATTTTTGGCCTTCAAAGAAGGGAGAGTAATCAGATACATACACACAATTCATTCGGGGTTTTAACAATCACCTGAATATCATCTGGTGGTATTCCCAGTTGCACACAAAAGGAAAAAGTCAGGCTGGCACCAGGCTTCATAACTTGCCACAGCTCTTTACCAGACCTAAACTGATTTACAGTCCATCTTTCCAGCTACCTTCAGTACTTACTATGGGGGAAACTGCTCCCATCCAAGATGAAGTATTTACCCTCAGCAATTAAACATCTAGGAGTTCATCTTAAGGAACTTACCAGATACAAGCACAAAGATTTATTTTTCTGCAAGTATATATATTACAGCATTATCTGTATTTTTTATTGGCAACAACCTAAACATCCAATGGTTCATTCATTCATGCATGCATTTAATAAATATTTAAGTTCCAAGCATAGATCAAATTAAACATTGAAGAAAACAGAGAAATTTACCTCATGGAACCTGAGAGCAATAGGTACAGGAATAGACTGGATAACCAAGCTGTCATTAAGAATATATAATGGCTTGGGAAAGTATTCAGATACTATGTTATATTTTAACATGCATAGATATTAAAACACAAAAGTGTAAAGAGTAGCTCCCTTTGGGTGATGAGAAAAATTATTTGTATTTCTTCAATGTGCTTTTTCCGTAGTCTCCACATTTATACACGTGCTCACTTTGTGATGCACAAAGAGTAGAGTCCTTGGTCTTTCCCTGAGTCTAGCTTTGTCAGTGGTAACCTCCCCCCAACGATGTCACCCTGATTCCACACACACAGTTTAAGTTCACATTATGTGGACAATTTAGGATTTGAGCCACATACACATCAAGAGACATATATTGACGTGAGTAGTAAAAACAGTCCATAGTACTCAGCCTTCCCGTGAGAAGCTTTTTACTTCTGCCACCACAGGGGATGGTTAACAGGTCTGACACTTCCAGCAACCCTCTCTGGACACTCTCTTCAGGTCACAAGTCACAGATCACTTCATTACCAAACCCTGGGGAAATGGTTCTTCTGGCTTATCCATCTATTTTCATTCTCTTGGGCACAGTCAACCAATTAATTGTCCAGACCCACCTCCATCCCCATCTGTGGGGATCCAAGTACAAATTAAGGAAGAAAGGTCTTCTAACAGATAAAGTTCAAAAAAGGAGAAAGACTGAACTTGAAAGCTGGGGATAACTGGTACCATGCCGGAAGGTGCTTTTTTTTTTTTTTTTTTTTTTTT
>NW_007727849.1:331495-340483 GCF_000696425.1 Galeopterus variegatus | reverse complement strand
TTTTTTTTTTTTTTTTTTTTTTTGTCCTTTTTGAGACCGGCCGCACCGTGCTCAGCCAGTGAGCGCACCGGCCATCCCTATACAGGATCCAAACCCGCAGCAGGAACGCTGCTGCGCTCCCGGCGCTGCACTCTCCCGAGTGCACCACGGGCTCAGCCTCAGAAGGTGCTTTTACCAGAGGCTTTATAAAAGGGACTTCTGCATGGAGCTAGCTTACTCTCCTCCAACTCCAAATTATGATAATTCACTCACTCAACAAATATTTACTGTATACTCACTATGTGCCAGGCACTGTTTTAGGATCTGGAGCTATAACAGTAAACAAAACAGACCAAAAACCAAAAAAACAAACAAAACAAACCTCTGTCCTCACTAAGCAGTGGACCAGCCACTCAAGGACTTTGGAATTTGCCCTGAATGACAGGGAGGCTAGGGAGGTTCGGAGGAGAGGAGTGACATGATCTGACCCTCATTTTAAAAATTTCTCTTTCCTCTTTGGCTGATCACAAAAGCCTGTTTAGGCTGTTCCTTCACAATGAAATCCACTGAGTGGACCACACTTGGTTCTCTCTGGCCTTTTCCTACTTTCCTATTACTGGCTATGTTCCAAGTCAAGGAAGCAGTCTCCACCCCACGAGACATCAAGACGTTCTGTAAACTACAGTAAGACAGTAAAGTGTTAGCACAAGAACAGACAGATAGACAATGGAACAGAGAGCCCAGAAACACCCAAGTCCTCAGCAGTGATGTGGCTCAGAGGTGGCACTAAAGAGTGTGCTCCGAGCCCTACAGGCTCCCCATCACTTTGGTATCACAAACTCCTGTCCTCCAGCGGCTGTTTTCCCAAAGGCTCCAGCACCTCGCACCCTTCAAGCTGCAAACGCCATGCATAATAAAATCAGAAGATCACAGCACAGTCCTCCCGAAAAGAAGTTTCCTCCTAATTGACTCTGGATTAATAAATATAACGAGGAGAGGGTTAGAGAAGGTGATCTCAAATCACAAATAAAACAAAACAGGTGTTTAAGTGATACAAAATGGAATTGCGGGCCGGCCCGGTGGCGCACCGGATAAGTGCGCCACTTGGGAAGCGCGGCGGCGCTCCCGCCCGAGGGTTCGGATCCCACATACGGACCGGTTCCCGCTCACTGGCTGAGCGAGGCGTGGGAGCAACACCAAGGGTTGCAATCCCGTTGCCGGTCCCCGGTCCGGTACAGGGGCAACACTGAGGGTTGCGATCCGATCCGTTGCCGGACACAGAAAAAGACAAAAGACAAAAAAAAAAAAAAAATGGAATTGGTAGAAACTTCTTTAGACAAGGTTGTGGCCAATGAGTGGCTGCAGCACTGTGTTTCACCATGTGTAGCCAGAAGGACCCTCCTCCCCACTCTCCCCTGCAGGGACCCACTGCTCAGAGTCTCCAACCCGCTTTAAACACGTCAGTGTCTGGCCAGGGAAGCTGGGATCATTTGCCTGTCAACTCACCTGCTATTTCCAGGCCACTCTTCGGATCTGATGAACCAGTCAGAAGATGCCTTGGTTATCTTTTATACTGAAAACTTTTAAAAATCTTGGGTTTGTCCCACACACTCTGGTTAAGACTCTGGCATTTCATTCTACACTATAAAAATCAGTGCATTATGAGGCAGAATAGCCTCAACAACAAAGGAACTTCCTTCTTTCAAGAATGCTAAAAATATTCAATGAGGTACTCAAGAGACTAATGTTTCGTTTTTACCAAATCTAGGAATACTGTTCTATATTGTTTAACAAATTGCTAGCATTTTCCCTTTTTTCATCTTGTTCAAAAATTTTAAGATTTCTTTTCTAATATTAAACATTTTCCCTTGGAGTCTAACATTTTAATTTCTAGATTACAAAACTAAATGGCAAGAGGAGCTATGTACCCAAGTTGTAAATAGATGCAATGTAGATTCCATTTGTTACATGTATCTCTAAAAATAGAGACATTTCTGGATATACATTTTTGCTAATTCATGGCAATTTTTCTTTAGAAAATGATCTACTTTCCCCCCTTCTCAATAGTTAATCTGCAAATGGGTTAATCTGCCGATAGAAAACCAAAAGGTGACAGTAATAGTAAGGGTGCCAAGGTATACAATCAACTTACATATAAATTATACGTAAATTTACATTTCATATAGGTTACACGTATATTTACATTTCATATGTTATATATATTTACATTTCATATACATTACAATATCACTCCTTTCATTGCCTCCTGGGATGCTCTTTTTAGGCATCTGAAGGTGGGGGCAGACCCCGGTGTGGCCATGTGGGCCTATCACAGGCTCTAGCAGCTACTGGGAAACTGAGTACCTTTATCTTGGTATCATTTATTACAGCCTAAGCAACTTCTCAGTTTAGTGATAAAAATGTAGGTGTATATATTAAAGCCACAGGTACAATACTTCTAGCATTTCCTTTACTAAAGTTAACAGTTTATGTAACTGACGATAGCTGACTTCATCACAGAAATTGACAGAGCCTAGAAAGACACCATGAACACAAAAAGACTGATGTCCTACACTTGTTTTCTAAGATCCTAAGGAGAACACGACTATCAGGGTGTGTGGAAAGAAAAATATCAATCGCGGCATGACAAAAAATTCACTGATAGTTAGCCATCTCAGCCATAGCAAACATGCTCAGGACACATAGTGACATTTAATGAAAGAGGGAACATTTCCCCAAAGGGAACACTGGAACTCGTAACCTAATTTTTCAACTCTTTTACTAAAAAATTTCAACATATGAAAAAGTATAGAAAATAATATCATGACTCTTCCTGGCCTATCGTGTTCCATCTATACACTGACCCACCTACTTACCCCTTATCCTGGATTATTTTGAAGCAAATTCCAGACATCATATAATTTCATCTGTAAATATTTCAGTATGTATCTCTGAAAGATACAAACTCTTATTTAAACATGACCACAATTCTATTATCACACTTCAAAATTAATAATTTTTAATATCAAATATCCAGTCACTGTTCAAGTTTCCTCAATGATCTCAAATATTTGTTGGAATCAATATTCAGTTAGAGCCACACATGGCAACTGGTGATGTATCTCTTAAATCTCTTTGCATCTAAGATTTCCTTCCATCTTTTTCTTTGCAACTTATTTGTAGGAGAAACTGTAATTTCCCACAATCTGGATTTTGCTAATTGTATCCCTGTGATAAGGCTTAACATTCATTGTAACTTAATTTTCCCCATTCTTTCTTATTTAGTTCAGAACAAGACCTAGA
This sequence comes from Galeopterus variegatus, assembly GCF_000696425.1. Lineage (NCBI taxonomy): Eukaryota > Metazoa > Chordata > Mammalia > Dermoptera > Cynocephalidae > Galeopterus > Galeopterus variegatus. Next base: position 337,201 of record NW_007727849.1, on the reverse strand, counting down.
AACACCCCCTCCACTTCACCCTCCCCCCCCAAAGAAAGGTCTGATTATCTCTGTAAAGGAACAGAGGCTGACAAACTCAAGACTCTGAAAATCACCTGCAGAGGTGGGCCCAGCTATGCAGATTAGAAAGCCAGTTTTCAATCAGGGACATTCCTAAGCAGGCAACAGGAGTATCACCACGAGACAAAGTACGGAGGTCACCAGGAGCAATGACTGTCCTCTGTCTGAAGACAGAGAAGTCCCCAAGTGTTCAAAAGTTTCATCTCTGGTGAAAAATAAAGCATGCAGAAGAAAGAGGGTGGAGGAGGGGTGTTCCTAAGTAGGCCTTAGCATGTTAATCAGTTTAAAAGCTGCCACCATTAAGAACTAACATTTCAGAGTCCGGAGGGGGAGGGTGAAGGCAGTCCTGCTGTTTTCCAGAGGGACTCAGGTTGGACTCTCCAAGGACAAAAGGCACAGACACATAAAGCGTCAACATGGAAGGCCTTACCAGAGCACAACCACTTAAATCACCACCCTGTGACAGACAGCGGTGTGAAAAGGCAATGCAGTCACCCCACCCCACCCGCACCGCACAGGCAGCATGTGCTCTGCTAGTTTTCTAATAATGGGACACAGCTGGCTACAGGCTTTAGAGTAAAAAAAGACTTGACCTTAAATCCCAGCTCCTTCACTTAAAAGCAGTATGGCCTTAGGCAACCTGCTTAACCTCCCTGTGCCTCAGTTTCCTCATCTGTTAACTGGGATTCCTCATCTGTCTGCCTGCTATAGGTGTGAAGATAAATGAAATTATATATGGAAGTCCCCAGCACAAGCTCATTACATAGGAGCACCCTGCCCCACCCCCCCAGCCCCAAATTGCTGCCAGTCCATTCCAACCCAGATCCTTGCAAGGGTCCATGACAGCACCTGCTGGATGTCTGGCTGGATTACCGATGCAGTCTGTGGCCATGCATGAAACAAAGCCAACTGACCCATAAAGGGTTCAATCCCATGATCCTGATCTCAATAGCAAGGTTCCAACCAACTGAGCTAATTACACTGCAGTCAGATTCAACTCTGCTTACATGGAGATGCTCTTAGCAGTTCATATAACATTCTTAAACAGTGTTGTCCTAAAATGCAATGACACAACACACTTGCCAAGTTTACTAATGATCTCATCATTTAAAAATCTTAATGTAATGTAGCAAACAGTTGTGTCACTTAAGAGGATTAAGGTGGAAATTCATTAGTGCAATAATACCAGTGGATTTGTGTTCTAAAACTAACACCGATCAATCAACTTAGTGCACATCCCATCTTAGCACTACTCAGCCTTGAGGGGGAACACTGGAGAACTAGACAGCCAGGTCTTCACCCTAAAGGAAGTTATCTGTAAACAGGGGTGACAGTGAGAACCCCATGTACTGTGAGCCTGACCTAAATCACCTATAATCCATGCTGCTCAGACTAGTATGCACAGGAATCACCGGGGCATCTTGGTAAAATGCATGTTCTGATTCAGCACGTCAGGGCAGGCCTGAGAGTGTGCATTTCTAAGAAGAGCCCAGGTGACACCCAGCCACACTCGGAGAAGCAAGGATATAATCCTCACTGCCATTGGTTATTTTACAGATGGGATAGGTGAGGCAGGAAGCTAACCACAAAGACAAAGGTGGTGAGAAAGGAATGAACACGGTACTCTCAAGGCTAATCCAACGAGGGGATGCAAGCTGGAACGTGAACAGGCTGCCTGGAAGGAGAACATTCAAGACACAAAAGTAGAGTCGTTAAGAGCTTAGACCTGCTGTCAAATGCCAACTCTGGAACATCTCACTCGTGTGACCAGGTGACTTCTCTCCAATCTTGGTCTCACCCGCTATGAGATGCAACAGTACCAGCACCTGGGGTGGTCACTGGCTTGGTGAGGTGATGCCTGACCGTCCTCGGCTCAGGCAAGTGCCAAGACATGGTAGGTATAGGAACTCCACTCTGTCTGGCCCACAGCAGGCAATGGGATGTTCCTGAATTAAATTACTAAGTCATAATTGCTATTTTGACATGTACACTAGTCATCACTTTTTTTTGTAAAAATATCCTACAATTCCAGTTCTGTCTATCAAAGGGAAAAAAAGAATCCTTAGATTGTTAAATGCCTTTAAGCGTCAATCAATCCAAACATTTTAAGCTTTAAAAGGTCTATTATTCCATTAATTCTACCACATAGTTTTTTTCTAAACTAGAGGTCCTATAATTACAATTTTTCTTTTAAAAATATTAAGCCAGAAATAAACACCTAGTTAGGCAGCATTTGAAAACAAAAACAAAAGGCCTTACATAGTTTAGTCAAAACATACAACCACCAAAATGAACATTTCCCCACTGAGAAAGAACATGGCACCTGTTTTTACCTTTTTGTTACCAAACTAATGATTTATTTAATCATCCTCCCAGGAACTACTACAAAAAGATGTGGTTTTTTGTTTCGTTTTATTTTCAATCTACAAGTTTGGGGAAAAAAAGATATAATAAGCACAATCTATTGTCTTGTTAAATAACGAGCTTCTAATGGAGTGATCAGACATGAGCTAAATTCATATCTCATTAGGTTAAGAAAAGGTGTCCAGACTCAAGTTTCAGCTGGGAAAGGCCTGAGAGGTAGGACTGTCCAGTTGAAAGCTTCCCAGCACAGGAGAATCCCTAGGGGAGCTTTAAAAATTAGGAGCCTCTGAGGGGGCTGGTTACACAGGTGTATTCACTTTGGGAAAATTCATCCAGCTCCACGCTTCTGCCCTGTACACTTTTCTGTATGTGTGATCTACTTCCATTAAAAGCTTACTCCCGGGGCTGGCCCAGTGGCGCACTGGATAGTGCGCCGCTTGGGAGGCGCGCGGCGCCGCCCGAGGGTTCGGATCCCACATACAGACCGGTTCCCGCTCACTGGCTGAGTGAGGCGCGGGAGCAACGCCGAGGGTTGCGATCCCATTGCCGGTCCCCGGTCCGGTGCGGGGGCGACACTGAGGGTTGCGATCCGTTGCTGGACACGGAAAAAGACAAAAAAAAAAAAAAAAAGCTTACTCCCCCAGGGACTTGAATATAGAAGATGGCTAAAGACAATGGGAGGTCTGCATGTTCCACACTCATGTTTCTCCGCCCCCGCTTTATTACTTTTTTTTTTTTTGGCAGCTGGCCAGTAAGGAACCTTAACGTTGGTGTTATAACACCGTGCTCTAACCAACTTAGCTAACCAGCCAGCCCATTCTCCCCTCTTTCTACCACCCAGAAAGCTCTCCCCCAAGGAACTCTCCCTCTTACCAAAGCCAAGCTCAAAGAGACATGGGAGACATGTTCCCTGTAGCCCAGAAAGCCTTCCTGGTGGCAGGCAACTGGGATGATAGCTCGCCCACTCCCTTTCCATTAGGTAATTCGCAGCAGGGTTGGCAACTACCTGTTACCATTTCTGACTATGAACTCTACCAGGCCAGGAATGCTGCCTCAAGGCTCTTACTCATGCTTGTAACATTCACCTGCCCCCAGGCTAGAAAGTGCCTGGCATACAAAGTTGGTTGGGTGAACTCTCCAAGATAATGGGATGGAAGTCCCCAGAGGCATGGCTTCTGCCCACAGTCATGCAACTGGTCCAGGAGCAGAACAGCACTGAGGTCTCAAGTCACACACGCCTGGTTTGAATCTCAGCTCCCCACTCCTAGCAGAGAAATAAGGTTATTTAATTGCTCTCTGTCTCAGTTTCCTCATCTCCAAATAGGGATAATAAAAATACTTCATGGAGCTGGGTAGTATTAAATGACATCACGCTTTGAGATCTCCAGTACAGCACACACTACACACCAAGTGCTCAAAACTCATTAGCTCTTCTATGATAAGTGGATCAACCAATTTTAAGATTCTCTGCCACCATCTTAAAAATATGAATGTGCACCTAGGCACATAAATGCACTGAATTCTGCTTTACAGAATCCTGATTAATAAAATCAGCCACTCATTCTGCTCTAGATGAGAAAAACAATGCCAAACATCTGAATATACTGCAGGGGTCTCTGGACAAAAGATTCTGAGACTGAGGCTGGCTGGCCCCCAAGACAAGGGACAAGGCCCTCTCTAGGACATCTACTTGTTCTGTTTATTCTACAAGGGACACCTTAGAAAGTTCTGTGAGCCAGTGCTACTGCTGTGCTGTGGCTTCTAGTCAGGGGTGGTTAGGAGGGGGCAGTGCTGGAGCATTAGGATTTCTTCCTACCAGACCAGCAACACTAGACCAAGACTAAGGAGTCATTCCATGGAAACATAAAAACATACTTCAGCTCCCAGCCTGAAAGGTCAACCCATGTATATAGAGTTTAAAATCCAAGGAAACCACTTCAAGGTCACAGGACCACAATTATGAGTTGACTATAGTTTCGACAAAAGATCACTGTAATCAGAGACCATAATGAATGGAATAATCATGATGTGGAAGAAGTTCCTTAAAAACTTTAACTGAGGGCCGAGCCCGTGGCGCACTCGGGAGAGTGCGGCGCTCCCGCCGCGGGTTCGGATCCTATATAGGGATGGCCGGTGCGCTCACTGGCTGAGCACGGTCACAAAAAAGGACAAAAAGAAAAAAAAAAAACTTTAACTGAATCCACTGACTGAGAAGAACCAAATAATTTACAAAGATGATTCTGATAAACTGAATCCGTAATACATTATCCTGTCCCTTTGTCTCCCAATCCCATGTGCCTTTACGGCCAGAGACGTTTCCACCTACAGTGACTGTACACATCTTGCACCAACACGGAGAGGTGGAACTGCCCCATTCTTCATTCCTGAAAACGGGTTACTAATTAAGTTCGGCAGGGGGAGCACTGATATTCTAATGGCAGATGGTGGGGACACCACTGCCAGTGTCAACCGGTTTCCATACAAACCCCCCTCCATGTCCAAAGCTGTTGAACATCATGTGGAAATCTGAAGAATTTTTTTAAACCAGTTTTGTTCTTTTTGGCATCAAGGGTTATCTCTTCCAAATATCTGTCAGTGCTGATCCTCGAAGAATAAATCATCTCCAAGCTTTGATATGAACCCTAAGCGGGAAATATAACGGGGAGGTGATTCTTCAAGGTGCAGTCAATCTGTTTAAGTGGAAGGAAGGGTTTTCCTGGATAACTAAACGATTAGCTTTCAATGCCCAGCTCTTTACAACAAGCACATTGCAAGACGCCTGTCCTCTTGCAAAGGGTTAAAAAAAAAAAAAAAAAAAAACTCTCTAACGGGTGGACTAAGAAGCCATTCTTCCCAGGGGACACTCATTTCGGGCTTCCGAGGCTGAGGCTTTGTGCGTGCCGCCCCTCCGCACCCCCGCCCCTCCTCCCACAGCGACAGCTCCTCCAAGGTTCCCAAGGCCACCTGCTTCTCATAGGAAAAAGGGGATACTCTGAGCACTATCACAGTGCGCGGTCGGCGTCCTCTGCGGTGCCCCCAGGACAGAAGGGGGAGGTGTCCCCGGGAAGCGTGCTTTGTCGCCAGGGTAGCGCGGCCGCCCGCAGCGGCCCCAGAGGCCTGAGAGAGGTTTTGTCGCGGGCGTCGCTCAGGGCTCTCCTCCGAGGGACCTGAGTCCCGTGGGGTCCGGGCTCCTTCGCACCCCGCTCGGCGCCCGCTCGGGTGCCCGGGCCGAATGCCGGCGTCCGAGCCCCACCCCGCCCACCCGGCCGAGCTAACGGCGCG
>NW_007727849.1:309246-331216 GCF_000696425.1 Galeopterus variegatus | reverse complement strand
GGGCCCCCTCCTCCCCTCTTCCCCGGCTCCTCCCCCCTCCGTTCCCCCGCACCCGGCGCGGCTGCCCCGGCCGACCGGACCCGCCGCTGAGAAAGGGAGAGGGGGAAGGCGCGCGCGGCCTCCGCAGCCCTGCGCCGAGCCCGGCGGGGGTGTGGGGACGCCTGGCAGGCAGACTCGGCTGCACGTGCGCCCTGCGGCCCCGGGCCGAGCTGCCCGCCTCGGATCCCGGGGGACCAGGCGGGAAAGGACGGGGAGACAGGGCCGCCCTTCGGCTTCTTCCCCACCTAGAGAGGGCTGAACCCTTTCCAGATGAAGGCGGCGGCGACCGGGCTCCTGCTGCCCGGATTCGGAAAATCCCAGCTGGACACCGGGATGCAAGGGAGCCGGGCCCGGCAGCAAAAGGGGTGGTGGCGGCGACTGAGAGCCCAGGCGAGGGCTACAGGGAGGTTTCCCTTGGGGAGAAGGAAGCTAAGAAAGAGGAGGGTGAGCCGGGGAGCCAGGCAGCTCTTCGCAAGAGACAAGCCTAGGGGGCGCCAGGCGAGAGGCGCGGGGGCCGCGAGCCTCGAGTCCGGGACCCCAGCAGCTGGCCCGGCCCCAGGGGCGCCCTGCGGGTGCTGGTGGAGCCTCTGCATCACCACGGCCTCCCTCCTCAGTTAGGTCTCCGAACGCCCTAACTGCACCGTGTGGGGCCGCGGGGCGGTGGCGGTGGGCGCCTCCGGTGAGTTCTCGGAACTGCGGAGAGCCAGGGATCCCCTCGTAATCCAGGCAGCTGGGGCAAGGTTTGCACCAGGGCGGCTCGGCGCTGCCTCGCACCGCTCTCCTCCCTGCTCTCTGGCGACCCCTTTCGTTCCCAGTGAGAATTCGCTGTTCTCTCCGTTCCCAGGCCAAGGCCAAGGCCAAGGTCCGGGTTCCTCATCCCTCTTATAGGTCACGCTGATGATACCCAATCCCTCCTAATACCCAGGTCTTTACAGGGCGGATCTATAACGCGCCTCCCTCCCTTTCCTCCGGTTTCAAGGGAAAAGAAGCCCTTATCCCACACTTGGCAGCTTCACCAGCATCTCTAACTTTTCCCTCTCCATTGTCTCTTCCCTACCCATGCACTTATGCCTGGTTTTAAAATCATAGTAATCCCATAACACTTCTGCTCATTCCAGCAGAACTTCTATCTCTCCCTTCCTTTTGCTACTTAACTCTTTGAATGAGTCCTCCAGGTAAGTCCTTCACCAACTTTACCATCTCCTCATGGTCAGAATCCTAAACTCACAAATTCTACTCCTTTCTCACCAGTCTCCTGTGCTTCCACCTTCTTTGTCCACCTCCCTCCTCACTGACAGAGCCCTCCGGTCCTTCTGGCCACTTCGTGTCACATCACTGTCCCAACTTGGATCTCAGCCCATCATCTCAGGGGCCTCCCTCGGCCCCACCTGTCCTTTGGGTCCCTGGCTTGCTCATGCCCCATCTGCCAAGTGCCTGCTGATAATGAAGCAGCTCTGTGACCCAGTTCCACCCAAAGCCCCTGGGCACTGCTCAGTGGTCCTCCCATCCTCATGCTGCTGCAAACTTCTGCCACTTTCCTCCACCCATAGATTATTCAATAAAATAATCTCTCCGGCATGAACTTCCAGCACCCTGTCTTGTCCATTTTTCATATCTATGCTCCATCTCCTCTCCTGTTTTTTCTCCTGCTCCAGGCTCTACCTCTACTTGGACCTGGGTTCCTCCCTTCTCACTTGCTCTCGGACCAAGCCCTGTCTTTGATCCAGCCACCTTCTTTCATCCTCCTTAGGCTCCTTACCCTGAGAATCAGGGCTGGCTTCATGATGTGCAATCTGTGCAGCCACACAGGGCCTTGCACTTAAAAGGGCTCCAACTGGCTTAATGCTCTGATGTTACCATCTTGAAATTCTTAGTAATTTTTAAGTAAGAACCCTCCCTACCCCCCATTTTCATTGTGCACTGGGCCCCACAAGTTATATAGCTAGTCCTGATGACAGTAAATACGCAAGTGTTTTCCATCTTAAAAGCGACATCTTTATGAAGTCCACCTCTCACTCCAGCTGCCTGGCTTATCTCTTCTCTTCCTAACCAGCTTCTAAAAGAGGAGCTACATTCATTTCTCAACATTCTCGCCACCTCTTCTCCCCGTTGCATCCGGGGGGTGGTTGGGCCATAATCCCAAAGGACACAATCCTGAGCTCCATGATCCTGAATGCTGAAATCCCAAAAGATCAAAATCCCTAAAGTCTAAGATCCCTTACATCTAAAATCACAGTCCCGAAAGATTGAAATCCTGAAAGCTGAATTATGGGGAAGGGATTTTCTTTTCTTTTTCCTTCTTTCAGTTTTTTTCTCCACTATCTTAAATTGTAGGCATTATTTTTTCCAATCTGCTATGCTATGTGTCACATCTTTTCCAATACTAGAGGTATGAATTGTGTAAAAACTTTTGACGAGTTCTAATTTGTTTTATGCATTTTCTGCAAATTTGACTCCAGGAAAATTTATCATCACAATGTTGACATTGTGTGTGTACACAAAAATATTAAAACTTCCTCAATAAATGAAGAGATGTCCTTCTTGTACAACTACATTTGTGAAAGATAAAATTTCTTGAGTTCTCAGCTCTTTGGGCTACTGCATATGTGATGGTTACCCATGGTGCTGCCTGATGGATCTTGTCAAAAACTTAGGTTGTCCGTAATGGTATTTCAGCTGACTCCAGTTATAAAGCTGGGTACACACAATTACCAACCATAGTGATAGGCATTTATACATTTTGCTTTTTGATCTATTCCTTTATAAACACAGTTTGTCTGCTCATAACTGTTATACCTGTGCATCTGTCATTAGTATACCTGAGTGTTTATGTTTGCAAAAATATGTATGTTTTTATTGCCTCTTTTATTGTGTAAAGTGGCCTATGAAGTGTTCTGTTGTGTTTTTATATGTTTCTCAAATAAATCCTCCTTTAAAATGTAAATAAATGTATTATAAAAAATTTTAAATTATTTTTTCCAGAATTATATTTTGGGGATTTTGATCTTTTTGGATTATGATTTACAGGATTTTAGATTTTAGGGAATTTGATCTTTAGGAATTTTAACATTCAGGAATATGGTGTTCAGGATTGTGTCCTTCAGGATTATGATTAGCCCTGCTTCCAGGCCCTGATTTTCACTAGGCAATTCAACATCCCCACCCTGGTTACCACACCATGCTAAATTACACCCTCAACCCAACATCTGACCTGGCTGCCCATCCAGAACCTCCTCTGCGATCTGCCAGACTGCTTTACCTTCCTGTCCAATTTTGGTGCTTTCCAAGCCTTTGGAGCACAGAGCATCACAGCTACAGTTACTGCTCATTTCTTCTCTGTGCTCCCACTAAATGGAAAGTTCCTGTAGGGCAAGGACCATGCTGTATTCCACTCCATGTCTAGCACGGAGAAGGCACCCAACAAATATCTGTTGAATGAGTGAACATCAGACTCATCTTTGACTCCTACATCTTGCAACTGGTCACTATGACTTGTCACTGAATCAGCCTCTGAAATATTTCTCAACTCCTTCCTCCTCTCCAGCCTTCACTTTCTATGCTAGTCTTCTAATAAATCTCCTTTCCCCAGTTTTGCATCCTGCATTTGGTCTTCTATTGGTTTCCCAGAACTAGTGATCATTCTAAGATGTGCATTTGATGTGTCACAATTTAGTATAAAACACGCCAACCCCCTTAGCGTGACTCATAAGGCACTCTAAGACCTGCCCCAGTCTACCACTCCAGGCTCATGTCTGGCCATTCCCAACTTCACACCCTGCCTTCAAGTCATACTGAATGTATTACCCTTTCCCAAACATGCTGAACTTTTTCATGGTGAGCTTGTCAACCTAGAATGCTCTTCCCTATCTAATTGGCCCACTGAACCCACTTATCTTTTAACACTCATTTCCAACATCAACTCTTCTGGAGAGCCATCTCCAACTCTACCCCAAACCAGGATTGTCTCTCTTTCCTCCGTAGTCTCAAATAACTTTTTATATACTCCTACTACAGTGCTTTTTTATGTTGCATTTTAAATACGTGCTTACCTATATGTCTACCCCACTAAACTATAAGGCTTTCAGGACTGGAATTTGTCTTACTCAGTCTTAATCTTAAAACATCAAACAGTGATTGGCACCTAAAATGAAACCTTTAAAATATTTAATCATACAGGCTACCCTTTATTCTTTTAAAGATTTTTGCCCTGACAACTCCCTTGAAACTGCGATTAATAATTTTTTCCTCTGATTAACAGCCAATGTTTTTTCCCTCATTCTACTTTTTAAATCATTTCTTTTTAGTAATGTAATGCTTTATCTTAGTTTAAAAGGTCAAGAGTAATAAAAACTTATAATAAAAAATCAGCTTCTTATTTTACAATATTCACCCCCCCCCCACACACACACACACTTTCCAGAGGCACTAATTTCTAAATAATGTGAGTATGCTGCTGTACTTTGATCTATCAATTTTAGACAATACACTGACTTTTTAAGATGCTACATGAGGATTTTAGTTTCTTTATAGTCTGTTTCCTTTTCTCCATTCTCCCAATATACTTTTATCACAATTTTGGTTAAATCTTTATTAAATAATTTTTAAAATTATGATTATGTTGCTCTTGTTCACTTCTGTGCCAAGTAGTGTACATGACTACATTTCCTTTTTTGTACAACTTTTTTTTTCCCTGAAGTTAAGGTTTGCCTCTGTTTTTTTCATTTAATTAATTAATTAATTAATTATTTTTGGAACAGCTGACTAAATCTTCTCACATCTTTCAACAGCTCTGAAAATGCCTCTCTCAATGTTGTCAGATAATCTCCCAATTCTATATTTTTCCCAAAGACATCCTTCTTGGAAACATACCTCTGGGAGTTTTCCATCCTCCAGCTCCAATTTGGAATGTGGCTGTCTCAGCTCTATCATCCTGGAGATTTTCTTGGCTTTTCTCTTGTGTGGGGGCCCTTGGTTACCAGATCACTTGTCTTATTCTTTCTTGGTTTACTCTCTCATTTTTTGTAAGTGCATACCCAAGTAGTTTCCTGAGAAAGGGTAAGGTTTTGGGATTTTTTTTTTTTTATAAAATATCCAAACCCATTGCCTTGGTGTTATCAGCACCGCACTTTCCCAAATGAGCCATGGGCCGACCCAGTTTTTGAGAATTTTTATGTCTTAAAGTATCTTTATTCATTGTCCTCACACTTGCCTTGGTGTGGTAGTTTTGTGGCAAAAATAGCTACAATAATTCTACCCCACCACTTTGCAATATGACTTTGCCACTTCTCCCACCAATAGATGGAATCTATTTCCCCACTCCTTGGATGGGGGTGGCTTTGTGATTTGCTCTGACCAATAGAATATGATGGAAGTGACATTGTGTGACTTCTTTTTTTTTTTTTAAGATGACCAGTAAGGGGATCTTAACCCTTGACTTGGTGTTGTCAGCACCACACTCTCCCAAGTGAGCCACGGGCTGGCCCCATTGTGTGACTTCTTTTTTTTTTTTTAAGATGACCAGTAAGGGGATCTTAACCCTTGACTTGGTGTTGTCAGCACCACACTCTCCCAAGTGAGCCACGGGCTGGCCCCATTGTGTGACTTCTGAAACTAGGCCTCAAGACATGTTACAGCGTCTGCTCTTACCGTCTTGGAATGCTGGCCTGAGACTACCATGTGAAGAAGCCAGGTCTAACCTAGAAAAAGTGGTAAGAAAATCATTACTGAAGTCTGGAAAAATGGCTACCTGTGTTATGTAGTGATAAAACAATTGTCAATTGCCTGCATTACTCTGGAAAATTGAACATGTATCTAATGAATTTATGGACTTGACTAAAGAAATCTTTATACAGCATGTTGAAAGTATCTGTTAAATACTTCTTGCTGCATATTATAATGAATTCTGTTTGCAAGCAGAATTGAGAGGAAATACAGAGTGCCTAAGACTGATGGGTTGTAAAACAAAATCATTTCTCATCCCCAGCCTTTTCAGTCAGCTTCCTTAAAATAAGAAATGACCTTGGTAAAGATTAATTCAAAAATATGCTAATAACACCCTTGTTAAGATCTCAGATTTAAGACAGTGCCTAGTAGATCCTCTCATTTATATAAAAGGGCTCCTTAGAACCTTATGGGTGGCATTCCACAACAGCCTGACAGGCCCAAAAAAGAAAAAAATAGGGATGTAGTATTTAGCACATGGAGTAAACACTAATAAGATTCACAAAAACTCTGCAAAGTTTTTAAGACAGTTGTATTGATAAAAGCACTGCCAGCTTGGACTAAAAGGGATGGAGATTGTTCAAATAAAGAGACCTCTGGAATTCCAACCTGTAATGGACACAAAGCAGGCTAACAAAGCTACTCAGCTGCAAACACGGAGTCATTTCTCTTGGAAAAGTAAGGTTCTGTCAGAGCACGGAGCTAAGAGCCATAAAGAACAGTGAACTTGGGAACCATCTCAGGGAGCAGAACTGGGTCCTACTCTCCCGGAGTAGAAGGAATTGGCAGCATGTGCCTAGCTGGAGTTCAGGATTGCTATGGATCAGTGACTGCGACGTGTCTCCCCGTCTCTCTGTTTTTAAATGAGAGTGCCTACTGAAGTCATTCTGTCCCGGTTCCTACCATCGCATATTGGGTGCATGGGAAGAAGATAACTTCTCTTTTTAGGTCACAGGTCTCTGGATCACAGGAACTGTATGTGAGGGGCTGCCCTTCTCACTGCTTGCAGATTCAAATAGCAGTTTCCTCACCACTTTTCCACCCTCTGCCTCTGCTCAGCTCTAAAACCAATGTCACACAGTTCACGTTTTTGTTGTGGTGGCACTCTACTTCTAGATCCTAATTTCTGTTTTATCTAGTCTTTGTTGCAGAACAAATCACCTCAAAATGTAGTAGCTTAAAATAACCACTTTATGAGGGGTCTTCAAAAAGTTCATAAAAGATGTGTACTATAAAAAGAAAACTATGAACAGACTGCAAAGTTTTTTGCACCAAAATAAACTTGTATTAACTTGTTATAATATGTAACTAGTTTGAGGCACTAAGAAAGATGAGACATCAGTTTGAAAAGAGCCCCTATCAGAGCAACATGAATTCTGCTAAAATTGAAGCAGGACAAACATCAAATTTACGGTGCAGCTTGAGTGGAAGAAGAATGGCGAAATCCTTGATGCTTTACAGAAAGTTTATGGGGACAATGCGCCAAAGAAATCAGTAGCTTACAAATGGATAACTCGTTTTAAGAAGGGACTAAACAATGTTGAAGATGAAGCCTATGGCGGCAAACCATCCACATCAATTTGCAAGGAAAAAGTTGATCTTGTAGGTGCTCGAATTGAAGACGGCCTATGACTAACAGCAAAAATAAGAGCCAACACCGCAGATGTCTCAATTGGTTCAACTTACACAATTTTGACTGAGAAATTACAGTTGAGAAAACTTATTGTTCAACGGGTGCCAAAACTGTTGTGCTCATATCAGCTGCAGACAGGAGCAGAGCTTTCATTGGAAATTTTAAACAAGTGGGATCAAGATGCTGAAGCATTTCTTTGAAGAATTGTAACAGAAGATGAAACATGGCTTTACCAGTATGATCCTGAAGATAAAGCACAATCAAAGCCATGGTTACTGTATTAGTCCATTTGTGTTGCTATAACAGAATACCTGAGAGACTAGGTAATTCATAAAGAATAGAGGATTATTTGGCTTACAATTCTGGGACAGCTGCATCTGGCACGGGCCTTAGGCTGCTTCTACTCATGGTGGAAAATGGCAGGCAGCTGGCGGGTACAAGCAGATCACATGGCGACAGGAAGCAAGAGAGAGAGAGAGAGAGAGGGGGGGGAGGTGCCAGGGTCTTTAAACAACCAGCTCTTGTGGGAACTAATAGAGCGAGAGTTCACTTCCCCCAGGGAGAGCATTAATCCATTCATGAGGGATCCACCACCATGATTCAATCAGTTTCCAACACTGCCACATTGGGGATCAGATTTCCACATGAGTTTTGGTGGGGACAACACATCCAAACTCTATCAGTTACCAAGAGGTGAAAGTGGACCAGTCAAAGCAAAAGTGAACCGGTCACGAACAAAGGCTGTGGCAACAGTTTTTTGAATGCTCAAGGGATTTTGCTTGTTGACTTTCTGGAGGGCCAAAGAATGATAACAACTGCTTATTATGAGAATGCTCAGAGAAAGTTAGCCAAAGCTTTAGCAGAAAAACTCCTGGGAAAGCTTCACCAGAGAGTCCTTCTCCAACACTACAATGTTCCTGCTCATTCTTTTCATCAAACAAAGGCAATTTTGTGGGAGTTTCAATGGGAAATCATTAGGCATCCACTCTATAGTCCAATTTGGCTCCTTCTGACTTTTTTTTTGTTTACAAATCTTAAAAAATCTTCAAAGGGCACCCACTTTTTTTTCAGTTAATAATATAAAAGAGATGGCATTGACATTGTTAGATTCCCAGGATTCTTGTTTTTTTAGGGATGAACTAAATGGCTGGTATCACTTACAAAGCTGCCTTAAACTTGACAGAGTTTATGTTGGGAAATAATGTTTATACTTTAATTTCTATCATTTAATTCCATTTTCCATGAACTTATTTTTTTAAAAGATGGCCGGTAAGGGGATCTTAACCCTTGACTTGGTGTTGTCAGCATCATGCTCTCCCAAGTGAGCTAACTGGTCATCCCTATATGGGATCTCAACCCATGGCCTTGGCGTTATCAGCACCACACTCTCCTGAGTGAGCCACTGGCCAGCCCTCCATGAACTTTTTGAAGCCCCCTCATATTTTCCCTTGATTCTGTAGGTCAGGAATTTGGGCTGGTCTCAGCTGGGTCACTCATAAAGTTGTAGTCATCTGAAAGCTTGATTGGGGCTGGTTGGGCTAAAATAGACTTCCTCCGTGTCTGGTAAAGTATGCTGGTTGTCTGCTGGTTGGTCTGGGGGCTTTGGTTGGAATGACCCATCTCTCTTCCATGTGGCTTCTCATCCAGTAGGCTAGACCCTACTTCTTTACACTGGTAGTCTTAGGGTAGCATCCTCAGAGGTCAAGAGCAGAAGGTGCAGGGTCTCTTGAGCCCCAGGCTCAGAATTTATGCTGTGTCAGTTTTGCCTATTATTATTATTATTATTATTATTATTATTAGTTGAAGTAAATGAAGGCCAGCCTAGATTTGAGGAGTGGGTAAATAGATTACTCTCCATGATAGGAGGAGAAGCAAAGTCACATTGTAAAGAGGCATGAGCACCCAGACACAAGGAACTGTTGCAGTCATCTTTGCAACCGTCTAGCACACACAGTATATAATTCCAGGTTGAAAATGATTTTCACTCAGAATTTTGATGCATTGTCTTCTAATTTTCCATGTTGCCATTAAGAATATCTGTGCTGTGGTGATTCTCTACTTTGTACATGTAACCTTTTCTCTTCTCTCCGTCTCTCTCCCTCTTTCTCTCTATCTCTCTCTCACTAGTTCTCACTCTCTGTCTGGAAGCTTTTTGGATGGAACCTTCTCATTATTCCCAGTATACTAAAATTTCATGATGAGGTACCCTGGTGTGGGTTCTTTTTCATTTATCATGTTGTCACTCAGAATATTTTTAATCTAGAGATTCTATACTTTGAGATAAGAATGTTCATGTGTCTCATCTTTAATAATTTTCTCTCCACAGTGTTCTTTGCTTGTTCTTTCTAGAACTCCTATTATTTGTATGTTGGACCATTAAACATATTGTCTAATTTTTTTAACTTTTCTGACCTGTTAATCTCTTTGATTATTTTGTTCTGGGAGATTTCCTCAACTATATGTTCCTTCTTTTCTACTGAATTTTTATTTCAGCAGTTATGTTTTTTAATTTTCAAGAACTTTTTCTTGTATTTTGATTTTTCTTTTTAAAGTATCTTGTTCTTGTTTCTAAGATTTCCCCAATATTATTAATTACATTTTTTGAAAGTTTTCTTCTTTTCACTGCACTGTTTCTGTGCTGTTTGAGTTCTTTCTTTCTTCTCTTTCTGTCAGTCTTTTTCTTTGATAGTATGAGTTTTCCTCAAATGACATGATCCTTGGCTGTTCATTCACATTGAAAGCTGATTGGAAGCTCTAGGGTACAACAGAGGCTTTCTGCCTCATGGGCTTCACTGTAAACCAAGCCAGTGGGCAAATGACTTTTTCTTTGAGTATCTTTAGGTACTCTCTGTAGGGTAGTTTACTTTTTTTTTTTTTTTTTTTTTGTCTTTTTCGTGACCGGTAAGGGGATTGCAACACTTGGTGTGGTGTCGCCCGCACTGTGCTCAACCAGTGAGCGCACTGGCCATTCCTATGTAGGATCCGAACCCCCGGCAGGAGTGTTGCTGTGCTCCCAATGCTGCACTCTCCCGAGTGCACCACGAGTCGGCCTGTAGTTTACTTTCTCTGGAAGTTTTTAACTGCTCTTAGCCTTGAGCAAGAGGGGCCTCTGCCTTGGGCAACATGCTTTAGAAAGCCCTATTCTGGTCCTGGTCCTGCCCACCCCTCCCTACAGGACAAGGAGTCCATAGGACCAGGATGCCATGCCCACCTGGAACCCAAGCTGCTCTCTCTAAACTGTTCTACAGACACCTGAGACCACAGAACCCCCTGCCTAAATGGCCCTGAACATGTTTCCAAGGTCTCTGTGTTGTCTCTTCTCCAGATCATCCCTTTAAGGGTGAACCCTACTGTACCCCTAAGCCTGAGAAGGGGCTAAGTAGTGGCTGTTTGCAGGAGAGGGTATAGACAGAGTTTGGATGTAGAGGCTCAGGTGTCTATGCACCTGGGGTTTATGGCTCAGGGGTAGGAAGAAAGAGGGTGTAGGCCATGGCTGGTAACTAGGGCCTGGGCCAGCTCTCCACGTGCCATCTTGTTCCTATGCAGAGTGGCAAGCTGACAGAATTCTAAATTGAAATCTGTCCTTCCAAGTTATTATGAAGGTATATTTGTCAGAGTAGGAGGATAGCACATATTTTAGTTAAAAATTTTTGTTTAATTTTTAAATTTTAAATATTTAGACATATGGCATATGGACCTCCGTTTGAACTTTTGTATTGGGCCCCACAGATGTCAGGATGGGCCTCCATCTTTCATCCTCCAGGCCTCACTAAAACTGGGTAGGGGAAGGGGTGGTTGCTCTGTTCACTCTGCAGTTTCCCTTACTCTCCTGCTTTCCTGTTGCCAGGCACACTCCTATCTTCTCTAAATCCTGAAATGGTCCTGGTTCATTTTCTCCAGAGATTATACCTGCTGCCTCCTTGGAACTAAGAAGGAGCCATGAACACAAGGCTACACTAGGGAAGAAATGGAGTATATGTTTCTTATCATGTGCCTGGAAGCCCAAGCCCAGGAAACCTGGATTGGTATTTCTGCACACTATTGAAACACCACACACTTTAAACTGGTACATTTCTATTGAAAAACACTGTGACTATCCCTAGCAGTACCTTTATAAATATTATTACGGAATCCCACTGATATTCTTAGGAGGTAATTTACCAGAAGCAAAAGTAAATGAATAAGTAAATAAATAAATAGCCATGTTCAAAAACAAGTGTTTATTACAGTGTTATTTATAAAATGATGTGTCTATTAGTAGAAGTATAGTTCCGTTACTTATAATACTTGAATGCAACTGTGCATCCATTAAATATATCTATGAAGACCATGTTGAAGTATGCAAAATATTTAGTGTAAAACAAAACACAAAAATAGCGTACATTTACATTAGCCATTGGAAAGCAACTGTGCAGGGTTAGAAGGATCTTGAGTGTCCAGTTTTCAATCCTTTTTCATAAGGTGACATTACCTTTTCTGCTTATGAAGTTTAACTCATTATCTAGTTAGCTAAAACAACAAAAACAACATTTCACCAAACTGTGGATAAACATGACATAACATCTCCTATACCTCAGGAGGAGATGGAAGAGTAATTGTTTTTTGAAAACTAGACATGCTTCCTGCAAAGGAGAGCTCCAACACGCACAGAGAAAGGAGATCCCCAGAGTCCACAGTAGTGGCCTCTGTCCTGACTGGAGCAAGTGGCATCTCAGAGGGATGACAGAACAACTCATTTCCACCCACAAATGAGGAAGAAAAGACCAGGACAGATTTTCATGAGGCTGTTTATTTTAGAAAATGAACAAAAAGTGATTCATTCTGTAAACTGCAAAAAGCAGGATCAAAGTAACCCTTGAGAGGCTGGGTGCTGCTTAGATGTGTGGGAAAGGAGGCAACAAGAGAACCAGGCAAAGGCGGGTTCATTGTGAGAGTAACAAAGCTTACACTTGGGCCCCTCACTTGCACAGACCCCTTCCATAGCCCCTTCTTTTCTCATGCAAGCAAATATTTTTTGTACCTAATTTTTATTTTGTACTTTTGAATTTTTTTCCTTAAAGATGACTTGAAAATTGTGCAGGTTTCAGGCCCACAAAACCTGGATCTGCTGCTGAAACCAGGTACTATATATTAAAACTCTCTCTGCCTGTCTGTCTGTCTGTCTATCTATATAACATTCTCTCTATATAGTTATATATAAGCTCTATCTGTACTAAAACATTCTCTATATATGAGGGTACTGCAAAAAGTTTGTGGAAAAATGGAATTGAAAGATAATGGCACATTTTTCCATGAACTTTTTGATGACCCCTTGTATATGAGTGTGTGTGTGTGTGTGTGTGTGTGTGTGCATGTGTAGTTACCCACTCACACATATATAGGGATCAATCTACCTGACAAAATAACCTCTTCAAAGCAGCATCTTTAAAAAATTCCTAAGAAAAATAGGAGACCTCAAAAGAATGGTTGATGCAATATGATTGAAAAGAATTCTGATCAAGAAATAATTCAGGAACTAACTTTGAAAGGACTCCAGCATCGATAATGAAAATGTTCTCAAGTCTGGTCCATTCAGGAAGCCAGGCAGGGAGTCAGAAGCCCCATAAAGTTTACCCTCCACCTGTTTAGGATTTGCTGACCCAATTTGAAGTAGTTTTTAGCCTCTTGAGGAAATAAACTCTGCACTTACCTAACGCTGCCACCAGGTGGTAAACGTGGCTTACTCAGGCATAATTATTTTGCAGCACTGTGCTAAACACAAAATGTACCATTTAATTCCCAAGCAATTTTATTAGGTAAGTACTCACTTTTCAGATGAGGCTTGGAGATGTTCATTAACTTGCTCACATTGGATAGTGTTTGCCATGACTCTAATCTGGGGATTTTCGAGGTGAGATATGTAAAAGTTAATTGTCAGCACACAAGAGAGGAATTGGAAAAAGACAGATTGGAGGGCCGGCCCGTGGCTCACTTGGGAGAGTGTGGTGCTGATAACACCAAGGCCACGGGTTCAGATCCCATATAGGGATGGCCAGTTAGCTCACTGGGTGAGCGTGGTGCTGACAACACCAAGTCAAGGGTTAAGATCCCCTTACCGGTCATCTTTTAAAAGAAAAAAAAAGGAAAAACATGGATTGGAAGGGTCCGTGAGGTGGACCTTAGCTTTCCTTCTGCTTCCAAGGGCTCCCTCAACTCTTCCCTGCAGTGACAAGTGCCTCGGCCTTTCTCGAAGTGCTTGGAACACTGCCCGCCTGGGGAAGGTTTGGCTGCTGCCTATATCAGGATGCTCCTCAAGTGCCAGACAGCATTCAGTGCACATTTAAAACGCCCCTATAGGGATGGCCAGTTAGCTCACTGGGTGAGCGTGGTGCTGACAACACCAAGTCAAGGGTTAAGATCCCCTTACCGGTCATCTTTTAAAAGAAAAAAAAAGGAAAAACATGGATTGGAAGGGTCCGTGAGGTGGACCTTAGCTTTCCTTCTGCTTCCAAGGGCTCCCTCAACTCTTCCCTGCAGTGACAAGTGCCTCGGCCTTTCTCGAAGTGCTTGGAACACTGCCCGCCTGGGGAAGGTTTGGCTGCTGCCTATATCAGGATGCTCCTCAAGTGCCAGACAGCATTCAGTCTTAGCCGTGGATCTCCAGAGCCATGGGTCACTGTAGCTTGTGCTCTCCTCAGCAGCGCAGTGACTTGCTCCAGGATAAAGGAAAGGAGAGAAGGATGGGGCACAGTTGGTCCCCATGGCTTCTTCTGATCAAGGCAGGGCCACTGAAAAAAGCAAACACCACTGATGGCCGCCGGTCTTCCAGTACCTGACTTCTCACCACAGCTGAAAGTTTGGGGCATGCTTCAAAATGGCCTTCCCTTCTCTTTCCTTGCTGAAGGCCCTGGACCAGAGATAGTTGTGGGTGGGCATGAACATGGCAGCTTTGGCTTGGACAGCTTTCTGTCATCCCAAGGAGATGGCACTGCTCTGACCATCTTTGTGGGACCTTCCTTTCCATCCCTCATGTTGACCTTGTCACTCCTAGATGTACCCCTGCCCCTTGGACCTCCATCAAAGCACCATGGTCTTGTGATCATCTGAAATGAATCACCAAGCTCACTGAATAGGAGAACTGTAGCTTTTCCTTTTCTCATGATCACCATCCAGTGCAATGGGAGGCACAGTGGCCACCACAGCTCATGGGCAAATCACTTACCAATGCTGATTTTTGTAACATTTTTACATGTATCCAAAGCAAAGCAACTTGTTCAATAAACAACAGTGGCTTTCCCTGAGCGAGGTGAGCAGAGAGCATTGATGCTTGAGTCAGAACCCTGAGTTCAAATCCCAGTCCTATCTGGAGCAAGTGACTTACCCTCTCTGTGCCTCACTTTCCTCATCTCTAAAATAGAGATGATAAAAGTAGTAGACTACCCACAAACTCGTTCAAGAGGATTTAATGCCTGTGAAATGTTTAGAACAGTGCCCACAATTAAAACTATTCAGCAGTTTATCACAATGGTGAAGAGAGATCTGGGCTCAGATCTTAACCCTCCTATGTACAAATTCTCTGATCTTGATCTTAATCTGTCTAAGCCTCAGTTTCCTTATTTGTAAAATGTAGATATAAATACCTACTCCTTAGAGCCCCTGGCTCATTACATTCATTCACGAGTATCAGACAAGCATCAGTTGTTTTTATTAAGAAAATAAGGACATTTTTATGTACACACAAAAAAGTATGATCTTAATAACTCTACTCTCCAGTTACTACAGTCAAAATTCCAATATGACACTCTGCCACTATGTCACTGAGTGAGCTGTTTTCTTCCACATATTATAACAACAGAGTAGGAAGTCACTGTTCTTCTGCTGGTAAAAATTAATTATTGCTGAGTGAATGAATGATTCAGCATCATTAAACATCTTTATTTTTTAATTAAAAAATCTAATTTGAACCACAAGCAAAACATATTAAAAGGGTTCAAGTACTACAAATTCAACATAAACATTCTCATTCCATTGGAAATTTTTAGCTGAAGCCATGTTTCAACAGGTTTTATAAATTTTTTCTTAAATTAGGGAGCACTCTGTGTGTAACATCGTTTTTAAATGATTTCAAATTTCTTTTTAT
This sequence comes from Galeopterus variegatus, assembly GCF_000696425.1. NCBI lineage: Eukaryota > Metazoa > Chordata > Mammalia > Dermoptera > Cynocephalidae > Galeopterus > Galeopterus variegatus. The sequence continues at coordinate 315,704 of NW_007727849.1, read as the reverse complement.
TTTTTATTTTCCTTTTTGTCTTTTTTACTGACCGGTAACGGGATCGCAACCCTTGGAGTCGCTCCCGTACCGGGGACCGGCAACGGGATCGCAACCCTCGGTGTTGCGCCCGCACCGCGCTCAGCCAGTGAGCGGGAACCGGTCTCCACATGGGATCCGAACCCTCGGCGGGAGCGCCGCCACACTCCCAAACGGCGCACTCTCCAGTGCGCCACCAGGCCGGCCCTAAATGATTTCAAATTTCTAAATGGTGAAGAAGTTGTAGAAAAGGTGATTTCCCCCAGGGAAACAATGTTGTAATTAATGATAGTAGTTTCTGCTTACATGTTGGCTCCCCCACTAAACCCTCAGTCAGCTCCTTAATAGGGCAGGGACCATGTAAAATGCACATTTAAAACGCCCCCAGGGGCCAGCCCGTGGCTCACTTGGGAGAGTGTGGTGCTGATAACACCAAGTCAAGGGTTACGATCCCCTTACCCCTTAACCTTTGAAAACAAAACAAAACTCCCCAGAACTGGTGAAAAAGGCCAGGAGAGGATGATAGTGTGATGAAAAGCAGCCCAGGATAGCACCCATCCCAGATCTCAAAGGGACAACAACAGAGAGCTCTAATCTCCCAATGAGCCACCCAGAAAGCGCAGGGCTGAGCTTGTTACAAGAATCCTAGAGAGAGGGGTGCCACACATGGCTTTTCCATCAATGCAAAGAGCAGAGTGACAGGAGCATTGAAGGAGGCTACACTGAAGGTCAAAAGTTATCGGTTGCACAGGGAAAAATCTGGAACCCTATACATCAAAGCAAGTAAAGGTTAATTTTATCTCGGGTAGGGTGGTAGGATAAGAGGTTATTTCTCTTTTCGTTCATCTCTATTTTCTACTTTTCCCACAAAGAGCTTGTATTTCTGTATCAATTCTTTGTTTTCTGTGACCCTTGGACCCACCTTCTCTGAAAGGTCTTTTCTTTTCCATAACCTTCCTCAGTCACTTCTGAAAAGAGCACTTTGAAGAATATGCACTTTTTGATGGTTGAGTAGCTTTGTCATCCTACTTTCTTCTCATAGGAAATTGGGAGCCTAAAATTTTAAAAAATATCTTGACTAGTTTCAGTCCTTTTAGTCTAGGTGGGTGGTGCTTTTGCTAAAAATAATTGAGGGCTTTTATTTCAGTCAACTCTATGTATCAAAAGTCACACAACAATCCTTGTCAAGAATTATAAGTTCTTTAGGCACATCAGGCTTTTATGGTACTACACATTTAAACCTTTCTGGAAGCCTGTAAATCCACCTTAATTACTTCAGAGTTCTTAACTATGTGATGGCCATGCACTGATGTGGTTCTCTCCTAGCCTCAGTTTACCTCTCTTCTGTAGAACTTTGCCGAAAGCTGCAAGAAGGATCCCCAATGTCGTGACTTTTTTCTTGCTATTTTGTCTAACACATGCCATATGGTTGGCAGTGGTCAGTGTCTCGAAAGACAACAGGCAACAGTATGACCAAATATTTTACCATGGCATAACAAAGTTATAACTTCCCAATTTGAAATAGTTGGGTTTTTACTATCCACTACCCCACCTCCTCCATTTAGCCAATTTTATTTTGGGGGTATTTTAGTAGGGTACACATCAAGCCCCAAATTTTCTATCAGTCAGAATTCATAGTTGGAAACAATAAAAACTAATTCTCACAAGGTTAAGCAGAAAATAAGTGCAATAAAGGATATCGTGCAGCTCACGGACTCTCCAGAAAGCCAAAGAATCGAGCTTGGAGACTGCACCGCTAATACAAGGCCAACGCCGTTGTAGACTCTGTCAGGCATAGCGTCACAGATAATACCACTATGCTCACCGCACTACCATCACTACCACCATTAAGCCATGGATACTTGGGGTTTGCTTTTTAGAGCAATTAGTATTATTTATCCTAATATTCCTTCTACTTGCTTAGAGTATTTTTTACTACAAATGAACGTTTACCAAAATTGTTTTCTTCCTTTATCAAGACAATTTGACTTGCTCCTTTAATGTCTTACTGTTTAATTTTCTAAAATTAAACCAACAGGGTATCCTTGAAATAAACCCAAAATGGTCATAATATATAATCTCTTTGGATATTGCTAGACTAACTTCACTAATCTTTTTAGAATTTGTGAATTTATGCTTATAAGTGAGAAGAGGCCATAATTCTCAGAAATGATTATATCAATTGAACTCGAGCAAAGAAAATTACTAGGAAACAAGGATGTTATAAATCAATAAAAGGACCATTTCATCAAGAATACATAGAAATCGTAAGTACTAAATCACACAGCGTCAAAATAAATAAAGCAAAATCAGATAGAGCAGTAATGAGAATAAGATAAATCCACACTGTAGTTAGAGATTTTAGCAATCACACAAAACATTACAAGACAAAAAAGTAAAGACCAGTATCCCTCATGAACATAGACACTCAACAAAATATTAGCAAATCAAACTCAAGGATATGTAAAAAGAATAATACATCAGGACCAATGGGGTTTATTCAGGAATTCAGGGCAGTTTCAATATTTAAAAATCAGTGTAGTCCTCCATAATAACCACCTACAGAAGAAAAACCACATGATCAAATCAATTAACTCAGTGAAAGCATTTAACAAAACTTAAATCTATTCATAATAAAAATTCTCAGCATCCTAGAAATGGAAAGAAACTTTCTCAACTTGATAAGAGTGCATCTGCCAAAACCCTACAGCTAAATCATACTTAATGGTGAAATATTGAATGCTTTACCCCTAAAATCAGAAATAAGGCAAGGATGTCCACTCTTACCACTCTTATTCAATATAGTTCTAGAAATTCTAGCCAGTGCAACAAAGCAAGAAAAGGTAATAAAAGTCATAGAGATTAGAAAGAAATATAACTGTCAGTATTCACAGGAAACATGATTGTCTATGTAGAAAATCCAAAGAAATCTTTTAAAAAGTAAAGAAAACACTTCTAGAGCTGAGTGAGTTTAGCAAGGGCACAGGGTATAATATCAACACAAAAAAATAAGTCATATTTCCATATAAAAAAAATTGGAAAGATTTTTAAAAATACCATTTACAATAGCTCCAAAAAAACCCTGAAATACACAGGTATAAATCTAACCAAACATGTACAGAATCCATGGGCGGAAAACTGTAAAACATGGAAGAAAAAAAAAAATCAAAGAACACCTAAATAAATGGTACAATAGCTCCAAAAAAACCCTGAAATACACAGGTATAAATCTAACCAAACATGTACAGAACCCATGGGCGGAAAACTGTAAAACATGGAAGAAAAAAAAAAATCAAAGAACACCTAAATAAATGAAAAGACAAATTCTGTTTATGGGTTGGAAGACTCAACATAGAACATATGTCAATTCTACTCAAATTAAAATATAGTTTTATCATAACACAATCCAAATCCTAGTAGGATTTTTTTTGTACACATAGATAAACTGATTGCTGAACTTACATAAATTAATAAAAGAACTATAATAGCCAAATAAATTTTGAAAAAGAAGAACAAAGTGGGAGGAATTACACTACTGGATTTTAAGGCTTAATACAATGCTATATTAGTAAATATTTCTATAAATACAGACATACTCTGTTTAAAATGCTTACATTTCTAAAACAGATGTATCAATTTGTCCAAATATTGCACAGGATATACATTAATTAAAAAATTATTTATTTAACTGAGTGTCCTGTATTTATCTGGCAGTCCTACACACGTATCCTCTCAAGCACAGCTATCTGAGTAGGTGAACTTCTCACATCATGGCAACACTCCCACAGAGAATCCAAGGGACCCAAGCAAAAGCTGCAAGTCTTCTTGTGACCTAGTCTCAGAAGCCCCTGAATGTCGCTTCTACTATATTCTGTATTTTATTCTTCAAACAAGTCACTAACATTAGCCCAGATTCAAGGAAAGGGGAATTAGACTCCACCTCACATTGGGAGGTGCTGAATATTGAATATCTCCCCCAAAACTCATTGAAGCTTAATCCCCATTGTAACTGTTGATGGTGGGCTATCCTATTATGGTAATTGAAAGGCAGGGCCTTGAACAAGTGATTAGATTGTGAGGACTACACCCTTGTGAATGGGTTGACTCATTCTTGGAAGAATGGAAGTGGTTCTGGTGGCTTCAAAAGGAGAGTGAATGAGGAGGTTGGTCTCTCTCTCTGCTCCACCGTTCCACAGTGTGAGACCATTTTGCCTCACCGTCTCCCAACAAGGTCTTCACCAGATGTGTTCCCTGGACTTTGGACTTCCCAGCCTCTGAAACTGTAAGCAATAAATTTTGTTTTACAAATTACCCAGTTCCAGGTATTTTGTTATAAGCAACAGAAATGGACTAGTAGAGGAGGATTAACACAGACTCAACACCATCTTTAATCTACCACAGACAAAAATTCACTTTAAAGATGTTTCTATTTAAAGTAATAGTAAACAATATGATGTTAGAATTTAGATATAACTTGTAAATGTTAGGTCCCTGGAACTGAAAACCTGACTTTTAGAAAGCCCCCACCCTTCGGTTTCATTCTCTAAGTTTCGTTCCTCTAAGTTTCTATCTCCCTAAATCTCTGTTCCCAGAAGCAGGCTGAGCAGGCTGTTCCTAGACTAACATTGTAACTGCTTCCCTCCCCATGTCTCTGTTCCCAGGAACAGGCTATATCCCAAGTGGAACATTGAGACCCTCCTCCTAGGCTAGGCCAGATGCCAATCTTAACACTATAAAAGAAGACACCCAGGGGCCGGCCCGGTGGCGCACTGGATAGTGCGCCGCTTGGGAAGCGCGGCGGCGCTCCCGCCCAAGGGTTTGGATCCCACATACAGACCGGTTCCCACTCACTGGCTGAGTGAGGTGCGGGAGCAGCACTGAGGGTTGCAATCCCGTTGCCAGTCCCGGTCCGGTATGGGGGCGACACTGAGGGTTGCGATCCGTTGCCGGACATGGAAAAAGAAAAAAAAAAAAAAGAAGACACCCAACTGCCTCTCAGCCCTGACACCATTTTTCAGCTCATCCCGGCAGGTCCGCTTGCTGCTTGCTAATAAAAATCTTTTCTTCCTTTACCTGTCTAGCGTCTCCTTCCTCAGTAACTTTACAGTAAACCTAATATTTTGGTTTGGCAAACACTCAGTTCCAAAATTGACTCATCTCTGTTATAAATGTAAGCCCCTTAAAATGTCCGCACTTATGGCTATCTTAGAGAAATGACTCGAGTCTCAGCCTCATTGGCAGGAATTAGCAGCTTCATCTAAGCTAGTGTGGTGAACATTTTAAGGCTAAGGCTAGCAAGAAACCCAGCCTCCTGTAAACTGGAAAGAGAAAGGGGGAATATGATTGACTTTTCTGGCAGTTGGCAGCTAAACCTAAGAAAATTACCAGTGGCAGCCTCTCTTACGTTTTTATTTCTACATTGATATTGGCAATGGAAGACATGCTTGTTCTTCAAATTTCCTTATAACCTGGACCAGCTTTGCCCACATTCACCTTCATCCTTGCTGGTGCCTCTATGGATGTCACCCTAAGACCAGGGCCAGCTTTCATGGGCCAGCTCTTACAAAGGGCTCTGTGCTTAGTTTAATATTTTGCTGTTGCTGTCTTGAAATTCTGAATAATTTTTGAACAAGGGGCTCTACATTTTCATTTCGCACTAGGCCCCACAAGTTGTGTAGCTGGTCCTGCTTAAGATGCCATACTAGCTGTGGACCCTACCCAGAGTTACATGCCACTGAAGTCCATATCAGCTTTATATCCAACCTAAATTGTTAGAAACTGCTCAGGCCTTTACTCTGAAAATCTGTCATTGATTTCATTTATACGTCATTCTCCTGGAACTGAAAACCTGACAAAAGGACAGTTCTTCAAAACCACCTCTGTCAGAGACTGAGAGGGCCAATGGGAAACCTGCTCTGCTCCTCATATGCTCTTCTCTCATGACTCCGAACTCTTGTCTCAATGCACCCCAGCTGCTCTCGATGGATTACACACCACTGCTCAGCTACCATTCACACATAGCTTTATGAGTATGTATGAATCTTCAATGGCTGAGTCACAATTTGTGACAAAATAGGACTGAATGAACTGGATAGTGAATGCTGACTTGCCCCTGCCATCTCTTTTAACTCCTGCAAGCTGGTTTTTGGCGCAGTCCACGCCATGGCAGGATCCTAAAGGAGTCAGCTTGGGCTGCCCTCTCCGAGTTGGCAGGGCTGCTGGAGGGAGAGCTGTTGGCAAGACCACGGCTACAAGCACTTGCTACAACCGTAAGGATCTCTGCCTTGGCATAGTGGTACTGCCTTCTCTTTCGATATTTTGGTTAGCGTGGCAGTTCTCTGAATTCCCAAAAGATTATAAAAATAACACAAATAATTATGCAGTCATTGAACTAAACATTCCTACAGAGGATCCGAGTAAATTGGACAATTTAAAATTAT
>NW_007727849.1:306997-309205 GCF_000696425.1 Galeopterus variegatus | reverse complement strand
CCCTTATGATAAATTGACCACACCAACATATGTTTCAAAAGCACTGCTCATGACTAAATATGAGCTGCAGCCTAAATAGGTGAAGTAATTTCAGAAAGGAAATTTCCATCCTCTCCCCACCATCTGGGTAACAAAATGGGGAAAGGAAAAATTTGGTGTCCCCCTAGGGGACGTCCAAAATATGATGTAAGTTGGCAAACATCATTTACTGGAGATTATATTAATGGCAAGAGAATGGTTGGTATTAATGAGAAATTATATGATTGGGACAAATTAAGTATATGGGAATGAAACCATAGAATTCCTTTTACTTGGTGGTATCCAGTTTTAAATAAATCATTAAGAATTAGATATTGGGATAAAAATATATGCTGCAAAATTATTAAACCTGCAAAATTAGATCTAAGAGGTAAATGTAACTGGTTTTGTGAGGGATGGTGCTGTGCACAATGACACTTTGATATTTAGATCAAGATTACAGGGCCACAGCCAATGCATAACCTTAAAATGTGCATGATAATGCTGCTCAAATATCCACCGTTCCTTTTACATTTGGCTCCCATCCTGTTAAGAGAGTGGATATTAACCACAGCTTGCTAACAGAAAAAGGTCACAAGATAACTTCACAAGGGACGTTTTGAATCTGATAAACCTGATTCCAGGAAAAAGAAGCAAGAGTTGATCACCTAAGACGTGCTGACCTCTAAAAAAGTTTCCTCCCTGCTTTTTGGACTATTGATTTAAGCTGGCTGATACAATAAAAATAGTACCCAAAACCCCCCTGCAGAGAAAAATTGAAATAAAAGGCATTGTTTCATGCTCTACTGGGCTCCAGCTGCAACACGCTGACAGCCCGCAGAGAGAGAACATGCGTATTGATGCATTGAGGTCTCCATCTGTTTGTTATGTTCGCCAACCCCCTCTCTCCCTTTTTGGGTACCCACCCCTCACTGAAGCTGGACTTTGGCAGGTTTTTCCTCTGATTGGGGCTGTCCCTTGGGATGCTGCTGAGCCCAGCCCGGTCCAGAGCCCCGACCCCCTAGGCCCAGCTCCAGATGTGTACCTGGCAGGCTGCTACTGAGCATCCAAGTGGTCCTGAGGACTGGAGAGTCTGCAGAAGGGCCAGTACACTTAGGGGTACTGGGGCTGGTCAGGGTCTTCCAAGGCATGGATATGTGGGGTGTCTAGCTGAAGCGTACAGTGGCAGCAAGTGAGGGGCTCTGTTCTCAGCACCTACTCTTAATCTCTTTGGGTTTTGTTTATTTATTTATTTTTTCTAACTTCTTGGAGTGAATATTTAGCCAGTTGATTTGCTCTCCTTTTTTTTTCTAATACTATATATGCTTATAAGGCTATACATTTTCTTTTAAGTACTGTTTTGGCTGCATCCCACAGGTTTTGATTATGGCATTGTTATTATTCAGTTAAAAATCCTTTCTAATATTTCATTGTGATTTCTTTTTTTTCTTTCTTTTTGTTTTTTTTTCCTTTTTGTCTTTTTTTGTGACCGGCAACGGATCGCAACCCTCAGTGTCGTGCCCGTACCGGACCGGGACCGGCAACGGGATCGCAACCCTCGGTGTTGCACCCGCACCTCGCTCAGCCAGTGAGCGGCCGGTCTGTACGTGGGATCCGAACCCTCAGCGGGAGCACCGTTGCACTCCCAAGCGGCGCACTGTAGCAGTGCGCCACCGGGCCGGCCCATGTGATTTCTTTTTTTATACATGGGTTATTTACAAATGTGTTTTTATCAATTTCCAAACATATAAGGTTTCTCTAGTTTCTCTTCAGTTGTTTTCTAGCTCAATGGTACTATGGTCAGCACACACACTGTAGGGCCGGGTCGGTGGCGCACTGGATAGTGCGCCGCTTGGGAAGCGCGGCGGCGCTCCCACCCGAGGGTTCGGATCCCACATACAGACCGGTTCCCGCTCACTGGCTGAGCGAGGCGCAGGAGCAACACCGAGGGTTGCGATCCCGTTGCCGGTCCCGGTCCGGTACGGGCACGACACTGAGGGTTGCGATCCGTTGCCGGTCACAAAAAAAGACAAAAAGGAAAAAAAAAAAAAAAGAAATTACGTATATCTTAGTTGTTATTTTTAAGTTATATTTTGATTTTATTGTACTCAGAGAATGTAGTCTGTATGATACCTATTCTTTGAAATTTGGTCTATGGTCTAGATAATACATGGTCACTTTCCATAAATA
>NW_007727849.1:301283-306634 GCF_000696425.1 Galeopterus variegatus | reverse complement strand
GTGGTGTTAACAACACCAAGCCAAGGGTTGAGATCCCCTTACTGGTCATCTTTAAAAAAAAAAAAAGAAATTACGTATATCTTAGTTGTTATTTTTAAGTTATATTTTGATTTTATTGTACTCAGAGAATGTAGTCTGTATGATACCTATTCTTTGAAATTTGGTCTATGGTCTAGATAATACATGGTCACTTTCCATAAATATTCCCTGTGAAAATATGTATTTGATAATCGTTTGGTTAAGGATTCTATGTATAGTCACCAGATCGAGATTCCTTTATCATCTGTGTGTTCGAACCTATTATGGCCTTACTAAATTTTCCCTGCTTTATTCATTAATTACTGAGAAATTTCCAGTATAATTGTGGGCTTATCAATTTCTCCTTACAATTCTATCAAGTTTTGTTTCATTGTTTCATAAGCTTTAAGGGTCTAGAATTATGTTCATATTGGTTTAAGTTGTTAAATGTTCCTGGAGAATTTAACCTTTTATCATTATATAGTCTTTCTTTATCCCTAAACATGATTTTTGCCTTAAAGTCTATCTTGTTTGTACTAATATAGCTATACCAGCTCCCTTTTGGTTAGTATTTGTCTGGCATATCTTTTTCCATTTACTTTCATCTTTTTGTTTCCTTGGTTTGTCTCCTTTCTATAGCATATGGATTTTTAAATAATCAATTTTACCATTCTGCTTTATCCCCACCAAAAGTGATTTACACTTATTGATATTACTGATATTCTTAAATTTATATCTACCAATAATTTTGTGATGTTTATTTATTGTGGCTTTTTCTATGATTTTTTTCTTTCTCTGTCTTTCCTGAATACATCCAGTCCAACATGTAGAGTGAGAAGTCAGAGGAAGCAGGATGCCAGCCAGAGCAGTCTCTACTCCCAAAGCAAAAGAACTCTCCGTATACCAAAGACCAAGTTCCAGTGAACCAAGTTGAAGAGCTTAACAATAGTAAAGATAATTGTAAAAGAGAAACTTTAATGTATGCTGGAAAAAAGTTTTAGGAAATAACATCCTGGTGTTTCTCAGAAGCAGGTAAATCGTAGCATTCCACATTCTCTTTCAGCACAGGGAGCACCTGAGATCCTACAGACAGGAAACATGGAGAAGATAAATCCAGAGACACATGCGTCAGGTACACGCCAAAGTTTACCTGTGAACAAAACAACAGCAGCAACAACAAAAGCTAGATTATTTTAGCAGTTAAAATCACTTTATAAATAACAATGTTCAACTAAAATTAAGTCAGATTTTAAAAGACACGTACTGGGACTTGATATGTCTTATCCATAACACAGTAGAATGCAGTGGGAAATGAGGAGAATCCTAATTTCAGACCCCAGAGATGCTCATTCTAAAGTGTTCTTTCCAGACAGTCACCCCACACCTTTCTTGCTGGGCGTGTTGATTTTATCTCTTTCCCGTGTCCCCTGAGCTTCCTACAGGAGGACCTTCTTCCTGCTCTCGGCCTCTGGCCACCGACTGGATGATTTCCTCTGTTTCCTGACATAAAAGCCATTTAGGGAAGATAACGACAAAATTCCACCTTTTCCTTGAGAATGAGTGATGTAAGTTCAGTTCTCCAAATTCTCCAGAATAAAGATGCAAGTCCAAATGAAGAATTACGTAAAATATGAGTTTGCCGTCAGTGATCCACTAATAACCCTCTGGAGGACCCAACATGCTCTCAGATCTGTTAGTTCTTGTGATAACATCTGTTGGACACCCTCACATTCCAGGCCACAGGCTAGGGGCAAGGCCAAGTTCATTCGTTAAGATTTGTGCACATGAGGATGGAGGGTGCACGGTAACTGTACTTTCTTTGTAACTTCTCTGTAAATCTAAGATTATTCCAAAATTTAAAAATAAAAGATTTGTGCACATAAGAATTACAGTAATACTGAGAAACACCACTTCCATGCACCATGCACCACAGTGTTTATGCCCACCCATTCCTTCTCCTGGCAACCTGGATGGGGCAAGCATGAGGTCTCCACACTCTCAGTTGACATGGCCTTATGGACTGGGCAGACATGTTGGTACGAAACTCAAATGCAACACCTCTGCAGACCATATCTATCTCATATCTTCAAGGAGACTTGTATAAATCAAATACTGTGAAACAAAACTCTGGTTTTGAAGAAACACAGGAAACAGTGCAGAACATTTTACCATTAATTAACCTGCCAACTTATTATTGGAAACAGATTAAATGTTTGCAATATTTCTGTTAATTGTCAAGAATTATTCTACGTAGCCTGACTGATGACCTGGTTTCCTGGAATTCTTTGCAAACAAAAAGTCCCGACAGAAAGTGCAAGCTGAAAATAAATCTTTCTAAAGAATCCACATGTTAGAAGTTCAGCTTTTATAATGTGGAATCCATAACAACAACATTTAGTCATTTTAACCCTCAAGAAGATGAACTTACAAGCTTGTGGTATAATGAAATTTAATGAATCTTTCTATGCAGCTACTCTGTTGACAGTAGGGTATTTGACTCTTCATGAGATCTTCATAGTGAGGAAAATGATCAAGATAACAGAATTACTTTACTTATTTATCTTTTATATACCATATCTCTTCAATAAGATTCGAGAGTATAAAACATATGTGTAATAAAAAAAAGTGAGAAATTGGACGGAAAGGGAAAAAATAAGATCAACTTATTTATCTTTTATATACCATATCTCTTCAATAAGATTCGAGAGTATAAAACATATGTGCAATAAAAAAAAGTGAGAAATTGGACAGAAAGGGAAAAAATAAGATCGAGCCATGGAGAAGATCAGAACCTTAATGGTAGTCATCAGCCTTGGAATATGCAGCAAATGTCCTACTCCTAAAAATTACTCAGCACTCTTATGAATATAGTTCTAGTGTAGATGATGTACCAGGAATTTAAAACAGGGTGTCGTATTTTACAATCACGCTTACCTTTCTCTTGCGACTCTCAGAAAGTTTTTGGAAAACATCTTGGTTTCGTTGCCCAGTTTGCTGGTTGATGCAAATAATCTGGCATCTGTGACAAGGCCCCAAAACCTGACAGAAGAGAAGGCAAAAGACTGTGTTGCCACGGAAATGACCAGACCCTCACACTCTGCAGGGAGGAATCACACAGAAATGCTCGATACCCTAACTACCAAGAACCAGAAAGTGGCACCTCTTCACGATGCTCACTGGGGAATCATCCGCTTTAGTTTGTCAGCTGAAAGGGTACTGTGAAAGAAAAGGGTGGCTGAGAATTTTGATGGTTCTCAGGGAATGTTGGGTAATCTGTGGAAGAAAACCACTCCATGACTGAGAGGACAAATTGGGAAAAGAGAAACAGCCACAGACCCAGCCACTGTGAGAAAGTCATTGGAAAGAACCTTCATGTGTCCATGTCCTTTGATTGCAATTTCACTTCTAGGAATTTAACCTAAGAAAGGAGTTAGGTCATGTACAAGGATTTGTCCTCACATTATTTATAATAGGGAAAATTTAGTAACATCTTAAATGTCATATAGTAGAATGATTAAGCAAACCATGCTACATCCATATGCTGTACCTCATGCAGGTATTGAAACTCATCTATAAAGGCCTTTAAATAAAATGGGGAGACATTTATTTTTATAATTGAAATAAACAGGAAACAAAATTATAAATGTATTTTTATATATGTATGTATATAGCCATATGTACACACACCTACACACCACACACACACAATACATAAAACACAGTATACAGATTCTTGTATGGTAGAGCTTTTATACTGAACTTCCATGAGCTTTTATTCCTTTTATAGCAAAAAAGTCCCCCATAAAGGTAAACATAAAAAAAGGAAGTATGCAGCTCAGCAGTGACTAGAGGCTTCTTTTATTGCATATGTAAAAGGTGCAAAGGTACTTAATTTTCTTATAACCAATTTCTCCTCTGCTCACTCGTGGGCAAATACAGATTGTGCACTAAAATTAGCAACAATCACACAGTCTGGGTGTGCCCTGGCATGTTCCAGTCACTCTCATTATGAGTGGTGGCCATTAAACCAGTGGAAATATACCCTCCCTGAGGTACCAAGGTCAAGATTCCCAGGCCACGCAAGCAATGGAATGCACTGTAAAGGGCTCTGCCCAGCACTCACCTGTGACGCTTGGCAGACCTGTGGCCTCTCTGGGCCTCATTTCCTGATCCAGCTGCTCAGCTGGATTTGATGTGGATTCCAGATGCTATTTCTGGGATGCCAAGCCCAACTCTGGCACTCAGTCATGCTTAAAAGTAGAAGCCATCATTATTCCACATGAGGATCCCTGAGATGGAATGAGGCTTCTGGAAGATCACAGCGCTGTGCCCTCGAGGAGCCAGTGTGGCTCTCAGTGTACAGACCTTCTACCTTCTCTGCCTGGAAAATGGCTGGTTCCCTGGGCCCAGCTCCTGCAGAAGGGATGCCAGGGCTCAGCATTACCCCCCAGCCCAAGGCCCAGTCTTCAGCTGCCACCCAACAGACAATAATTTAAGTAAAAATCCTGTCCCTTTGGTGAAAAGATCCTCTTAAAACAGTTTCCCAAACTGGCAGGAGGGACATTTTCCAGACACTTTCCAAACACCAATGCGAAGAAAACAACTTACTTAAAACGTAGTCATTTTTAGGCTTTTTTCTGATACTCTTATCAACCAGAACTTTAAAAATTTGTTTACTAACATATATGTTTATTAAAAAATAAGTCAAAAAAACAGAAGCTTGAAGAATGAAAAGGGAGAGCACTCAGCAGTGGTCTCCCTTCCCATTCTGAGAGACACGTGCTGCAACTGTGGCTGCAGATCATCCTAGATGTGACACATACCATACACGGCTGAACACAAACACTTGCATAAACACACTTGCTGACAGCTGAGAGGCATCTGGGTTTCTTTCTTTTTCAATTACTCTCCAGTACATCATGGACATCCTTCTGCATCAGCACACCGAGAGCCACCTCATCCTCATGTTTTACAGTTTTCACAAGGATGGCCTGGCACTCCCATGGGTTGTCCACTTTGCTCTTCTCCTTTGAAGCCGTGTAAATAGTTTCTAATGCTTTGCTGTTATCAATATTTTGCAATAAAGGCCTTAATTCACATAACTCTCTTTCCTGTTTCGAATTTTGGGGGGATCAGTTTCCCAAAATGAGATTATAAGGCCAACAGATATAAAAGTATTTGTTACTTGATGATACCCAGTAAAAATCACTTTCCAAAAGAGATGCGCTAGTCTCATTGCAACTGCTTCAGCACTGACTATTTATATCTTATACTTTTTTTTTTTTTTTTTTTTTCTTTTTTGTCTTTTTCCGTGTCCAGCAACGGATCGCAAC
>NW_007727849.1:283450-300924 GCF_000696425.1 Galeopterus variegatus | reverse complement strand
ACGGAAAAAGACAAAAAGAAAAAAAAAAAAAAAAAAAAAAAAAGAAGAAGCTTAATTCCCACTGTTAACTGTTGAGGATGGGAAATCCTATTGTGGTCATTGAAAGGTGAGGCCTTTAAGAGGTGATTAGATTTTAGGACCATGCCATAGTAAATGGATTAATAATGGTGGTCAGGGGTGTGGTTCTGAGGGCTTTAAAGGGACATCACATGAGAGTCTCTCTCTGCTCCACCATTTCACAATGTGATATCCTGCCATCACTGAAGTCACCACCAAAGACTTGGTCCCCACCCTTGTATGCTCTGAAGGAATAAGCAGGCACCTTGCAGAGTGTGACTGTGTGGCAGGTCAGAGTCATCCTGTTCAAAGAGGTGACATCTGACATCTGAGTCGAGACCCTGGGGCAACATGCCAGGCACATGGGACAGCAAAGAGCAAAGGCACTGAGGCGAGAAGGTCAGCTTGTTTAGGGGATGGAGAGAAGGTCCATATGGCAAAGGCAGAGGGGAAGGGGTGCTGAGCTCAGAGAGCTCAACAGGGTCAGATCTCCTGGGGCTTTGTCAACCATGTGAGGAACACAGATTTTAGCCTAAAACTTTTCTCCTCTTTCTCATGTCTTTAAAGCACACAGCAAAAGTTTGAGGAGCCCAAAGCCTAGGGAGAGAGGACATCTTAGTGGCTTTGCCTCTGACTGTAATCTCCTCCCCAGCTGCCAGCAAGGGCAGAAGCCAGAACATGTGGATGAGATGGAGTGGCCATGGGCAGTGAGGGACCACCAGGCTTCTAAGGCTCCTCCTTCCACGAGCTCCAGACTGAGAGAAAGTCCCACAAGTGTCAGGAAGATGACGTTCTCATGAACACAAGCATTCCAAGAAAACAGAGTTTAAGCCTAGACATGATGACAGTGCAGAGGCAGCACCAAGCCCTCTGATGGTCTGTGTGGGGCACATTCTCTGTTCCTCATGTGAAACTGACTGCTGCCACCCTCGGAGAGTAAGGGATGGATCATTCTAAGGGGTATCTCGGAATGCTGAGGTTACATATGCTCCTGCAAGATTTCGTAGGTAAGAAACAAGGATGAGGAGCCACTGTCCAGGTCTGAGATTAAGGTCAATCTTCACTGGCAACCCTTGAGGAAAGATAATAGAACTTCCCAAAACTTACCTGGAAACGCAAGGAGCCAATTGAAATCTCAGCCCATTTCTCTTCTTCAAAAGCCCTTGTTCCATTGGTGATAATATTGGCACGGAAACGCGAGATGAGATTTTTCATTGGGAATAATTCCTCCTCTCCATTCTCATCACTGCTTAAGACATGCCAAAAAAGGTAAGTGGTGGTGGTGGAGGAAGGTGGCAGAAAACTGCACTGTTGTAATAATTCAAGGTGCCTGCCATGCAATGCCTGAATTAACAACGCCACTCTGGCCTGAGGTCTGCATGGTCAGAATAAACTGTTACCGTGAGTGTAAGGCCAAGAGACAGCCATCTGTTAAACAGACATTAACAGCTTCCCCTGGGATATGGTCTCACCTCCAGGGAGAGGTACATATGAAGCAGGCGAAGGGTGAGTAGATCTTAGCTAAAGAGAGGAAGGACTTTGGAATCCAGATGAACAGAACTCTAATGAGGAGCCCTGAGAAAATACCAGTTGTATAAGGTAGGGCAGGACAAGGCATTTAAAGAGCTGTCAACAGGCTTAATTACCAAGAACCTAAAAAGCACCAAGAGCTCACACTCTTTCTGGATATTAAAACATCATAAAGAAACATAAAGGATAATGTTTCCTAACTCCAATTCTATTTTGCAGTTTTAACTAGCATATGCTATTTTTGTAATTCTTGTTTTCAATTTTTGTTTACTGCCATGAGTTTCCACAAAACAACCCTCTACACCTCTATGCACCCCCAACCCCCACCCAGAGGAATGCACTGAAAACACATCTTATAACTTCTCCAACAAAACATTGTTCTGTATGATCCCATTATATTAAGTTCAAGACGGGGTGAAATTACTTGTGGTGAAAAGAGTCAGAATAGTGGTGACCTTCAGTGGGGTTGGCTAAGAGGGGGTTCAAGGGAGGTTTCTGGGGCACATGCTCTACTCGATCTGGGTAGTGGTTACATGGATGCATATATCTATAAAAATCAATTGAGCTGTGTACTTATGATTTTTGCACTTTATTGTACTTCAATAAAAATTTTTTTGAATTGTTTAAGTTGGCTGGGGGGACATCCTTGAGCATGGCTGTAATTTACCCTGGAGACAAAACTGAAAGGCTCTGGGGTTGAGGGAAGAGGGGCCTAAAGCTATACCTCAATCCCAATCCCTTCCAAATGGTAACCAGCGGTATGTGAAAAGCCAGGGACCAGAACAACCAAATCTGGCTTTGCAACTAACTATGTGCAGCTCCCACAAACTATGAGGACCACAGTTTCCTCATCTAAAATGAGAGGGTTGGCACTTTCCAGTCCTCAAATCCTTTGATTCTGGATTTACTCTCAGCCTGTCAGCCCTGCTCTAGAACAGCTGGTGGGAAGCTGCATCAAGCCTGTCCCCATCTCCCATCTTTCCATACTAAGAACCCCAGGAAAGTGCAAACCTGCTCTTTCTGGGATTCTAGGTACCTGAGGAGGATGATTCCTCAGCACAGAGAAAATTTGGTGAACTCCTGGGGACCATGCAGCTGCGTCACACTTCTGCTCCCAAGGAAGGCAAGCTGGGCCACTGCAAGCAAATGCTGTCATATGTTTTTGCCAATGACTATAAAGAGGAATTACTACAAACAGCCCATCCTTGTAGAGGTCAAGGAGTAGCCCTTGGCCATTTTTATTAAGCTGTATTTGTATGTGTTTACAAGTGTGCACATGTGTGCAAGACCACTGGCAAATGAGAGTCGTGGGATGCCCTGCTCTCAGTGCTGATAGCAGTGCGTACTGCTCCCTGGTCTGGGGACTACGAATGAGGGGCCCGTCCCAGTCACAGCTCTGGCATAACAGCCGGGTGGTTTTCCCTAATTGCCTGACTACCTTGGGACCACTGGCAAATGAGAGTCGTGGGATGCCCTGCTCTCAGTGCTGATAGCAGTGCGTACTGCTCCTTGGTCTGGGGACTACGAATGAGGGGCCCGTCCCAGTCACAGCTCTGGCATAACAGCCGGGTGGTTTTCCCTAATTGCCTGACTACCTTGGGACTTCAGCTTCCTCTGTGAGGAGGTTGGCCCAACCAAGACCCTTTCTAGAGCTGACCTTCTAACTGCCAGGACCCTTGGGAGCAGGCAGGGGTGGTAATTCTGTCTGATGGTGCATCTTACAAATAAAGCATGCCTGCAATGACAACTTTTAAAAGCTTTCATAGCCACTCTTTTTTTCAGCCTTCAAAATGACTGTGTGAATTAGGGCAGGGCTCTTAGGGAGAAAGTAGGAGGGTGGGAGTGTGGGCAACGCAATGGGGTCAACTTGGTGGTAATTCAATTAAAGCAAATGTTAAGAAATGAAATGATTTTAAAAAAAGAGAGAGCTACGGATTCTCCACTAAGAATTTTGAGGATGTCAAGAAGGATCATTGGAAGATAAAAGAGAACCCTAAAACAGATTAACGGAAACTGGTGAAAACAGCTTGCTGACTTCTGGGGCCTCGGTTTTTCATCTGTAAATGAAGAGGCTGGACTCCTCGATCTGGGATCTTTCCTTCCCAGGCAGGAGCCAGGCCTTGCTCCCAAGGGCAAGTGGCTATAAAGTCATGTGTTGGTTAATGACAAGGACACAATTTGAGAAATGTGTACTTAGGCAATTTTATCATTGTGTGAACATCATAGAATGTACTTACACAAACCTAGGTGGTAGCCTACTACACACCTAGGCTGTATGTTATAGCCATTATAATCTTATGGGACCACTGGCATATATGCAGTCCACCATTGACCAAAATGTCGTCATGTGGTACATGACTGTACTTGTCTGCTATTCCCGAAGTAAGGGATCTTACCTGGAGTTTAATTGCTGCTGAAGTTCCAAAACACTTGCTGTGTTTATCAGCAGAAATTGTGCTTCATTCACCAGAGAAAGAGTGGCTGTTGTACCAGGAGATTGATCTAAATGATGGAGAATTTAAAAGAAAAGTTGCTTTTTTAAATGCGAATGAATCATTTTCCCATGGATTTGCATTTTTTAAAAGGTAAAGATTTCTACAAGGGAAAAAAAATGATGATCTGGGAATAAAAAAAAAAATTTCTAAACATGGCTCAAACCTCTCAGAAACAGAAAGGAAAATGAGTTGCTAGAAGACACTATTTAAAATTATCTGGAGAAAATAACAATAATAAAATACTGCAGTGAAATTGTTCCGGCAAAGACATGCAGTCAACAGAGGAGAGACTGGGTGGAGGGATGGACCCCGTGCGCCTTTCCCCAAGGCAGGGCAAGGCAGAGGGGACAACAATAATAAAATACTGCAGTGAAATTGTTCCGGCAAAGACATGCAGTCAACAGAGGAGAGGCTGGGTGGAGGGATGGACCCCGTGCGCCTTTCCCCAAGGCAGGGCAAGGCAGAGGGGACGGATGCGGCAGCAGGCCCGGGAGGATCACCTGGATCTAAGCAGGGAAAAGCTGTTTGCCAATGAGCAAGTGTGGGACACTGACTTTAGAAATAAATAGTAGACATTTAAAAACGACGAAGGGGCGGGGGGTGGCAACCTATTGAAAGAAAACATCAAGTGTGTTCAGAGTGGCTAGCAGCCGGTTACCGGCTTCCATCTCCTGCTTGCTGGGCCGGTCATCGCTATCATTACTCAGGACGCTGATGAAAAAGTTTGGCTGGGCCGGGGCCCACTGAGCTGTTTCCAGACCAGGTCTGTGGACCCTGGTGTAGATGAGAACAGATACTTTTAAGAGTATCTCTTTCCAGATCTTCCACTTGGACGTGTCCTTTTTGCTAAAATGGCCTGGCTGGAGAAGGGAGGTGCAATCCCAGCCCCTCCATGGAGGCCCTTCTCCCACTTCACAGAGAAAGGGCCACAGGTCTCCTAAGGCACACTGCCCCTGCGGGTTAATAACCTCAGGGTGGAAGACAAAAGCCCCATTCGAGACCCTGGAGTCTGCTGAGAAAATAAGTCTCTAAAGCTTGGGCGAGGGCAGCAGCCCTTGGCATACAGTCCAGTTCGCAGGGCGGTCACGCCACTCCTCCTGCAGCAAAAAGGGAAGAGAAGCAGCTGGAGGAGGGGCTCACTGGCAGTGAGTTGGTGAAGGATGGACGGAGACAGCCCTGGCTCAGGAATGCAGCTCGGTGGTCAAGCCGGGAGGAGGTGGCTGAGGTGGGTGCGGCTCGTGGCTCAGCGGTGCCTGAGAAAGGCCTCCAGCATCCGCCTCACCCAGTAAAAGTAACCCCGAGGAAAGGTATGAACACCAAGGAGTGCTGAAAATGCGCTTATCCTCTACCTTCAGTTCTCCTAACGACCCAGAAGGACAGAATGATATCTTTTAGGATCAACATTTCCCAATGACAAAACAGTTAGGTAAAGGAAGAAAAAAACAGATTTACACCATAGATAGTGGTGAGATTGCCCATGTTGTTAATTGTATTGCTCCTCAGGATGAAAAACCAGCAAGAAACTCCATGCTGGGCATGTGGGTTGGTGCTGCTGCTATTCTTTATACTCCCAGTGTGGCAAAAGGAAAATCAAGAGCAAAAATCAGCTGCACAAAGTTAAAAACACAAAATAGATAAGAACTTATGAAATTGGCTAAACAATTTGATAAAAATATGGAAGAGCTAGATGTGATTCAAGAGCTAAAGAGGAATCACATTTTTGTCCCATTTCAGAAAGAGAGACTTTAAAGAATTTTACAGGTAATGTACAGATGCAGTCATGAAGTGATATAGTTCCAAAAATAGATGATGCTATAATAAAGAAGACAGTGAAAGGAAACACCAAGGTGTCTGTGGTAAATGGTCAAAACAGCAATCAGAAGCCATTTGCCCCAAACACTGAAGCAGCCTTTATTGCCATTTTTGATGGTTCTACTCAGAAACATAGCAGTTAAGCCAAGATGTCAGATGCTTTTTGGGGAGGCCACTGGCTGGCCAGAAGGGACAGGGATCTGAAGCTTTGACCTTTGTATTACAACAATCTCTACTGAGCTAACCAGGCAGCCTCAGATGCTTTTTTGAATACCAGAAATACTACCTTTGGAAACAAAAATCCTTTGAAAGAGGAGCAAATCATTACTAACAGATGTTAGAACCAATGGTGGGAGCCCAGCTGTCTCAGTGAGAGATGGATTTTCAACAATTTTTTCTCATCATGTTTAATAATTACTTCTCAAAACTTATAATACACTTATGTTGCTTCAATCAACTGTGTACTATTAAAAATTATAAGAATTCAATCCAGAGGAAATTTCCTAAGATTTAGCATCCTGCCATCACAGTAAACTTAAAAAATTTTTATATATTTCAATTTATATACACATTTTAGTTTCACAGAAGTATGATAGGGTGATCAGTGAAAGATTTCTAAGCATGATAAAATATATAACACTAAGATAAAATTCTGGTGAAGAAGGGGAAAGGAAATACAAGCTGAAGACAGAAAAGAAATAAAATTTCTGATCATTAAAATACAGTTTGTTCATTTTTTTAAATGAGTACTTCTGAGCTTCAAATTGCTATGGTATTGAGATTCCACTGGCTATGCTGAAAAGTTTGTATGAGTTTTAATTTAAGATGACAATATGTATAATATACTAGAAATCATATCCTTTGCAACTGTTCAAACTATTTTAAAATTTAGATGACAATGTAAAAAATGTGCAAGGGGGGAATATTACTTTAAAAATTTTTCTAAGGTGTATCAGTGCAAGAATGTTTGAAGACCAGTGGCCTAGGTCCTCAGAAGCCTCTGCACTGTAAGTGGTGCCCTTGAAATATAGTCATAAACTGACACACCCTGACCCTGTGTCATGCAAGTGACAAGCTGGCTTTCTTCTCTCCTCTGCACCCACCACCTTTACCTCGCCCAGGTCCCATCTCCCACAAAGACCATCTCAGCTGCTTCCTGCCTGGCCCCTTTGCCTCCAGAGTCTCCTGCCCTGCTGCAGCCCCCATGCCAAGTCAGGAGTGTCTTTCTAACACAAGTAGCATCATGAAAGTCACCAGCTTAGAATTTTCCGGTGAGTCCCCCAACCACAGATAAAGTACTGACTCCTCAGCAGCACATTCAACCCCTCTCTTCAACTCTCCCCCATCACTGCCCTGCCCACATCTGATTCTCCTAAACCCTTGTCTGAGCCCATGAATGCCAAGCCCTGGCACACTGCCCCCAAATGACCTTCCTGCCTCTGCCTGGAAAATTCCTACTCTGCTGTTAAGACACAGCTTGAAACTTACCCCCTCCTCCCTGAAGCCCTCTGTGACTCATTCAGACATTGAAGATTCTCTTTCACACCCGTGCCCTTTGCAGAGAGCCTTATATTGTAGTGTGGCTGTTTGCTAGTTAGTCATCTTGCTAACTGGGACTCTGAAGGACTAGGACCAAGGCTTAGTAATCTCAGCCTCCTGAGGACTTAGCCGAACCCCAGGTAGGCAATGGGTACACTGTCACTCCCTTCTCCAGATAATTTATAAGGGCGGTGCCAGTCCTGACAAATCCCACTCCTTACATATCTCTGCCCATGGAAATGCCCCCTTCTCTCTCCCTTTTAATCTTGTTTCTAAGCTTACCTGTACCCAAATACCAACACTAATTTCCTCAATAAAATGAGCATAAATTTATTCCCCTTCTGTATTACATAGTGGCTCAAATTCTTCAACAGTTTATGACATGAAAAAAATGTCAAAACTTTAAAAAGTCTAAGTGGATTACATCTTTTGACTCCTACATTTTCAGAGATTCATAGGTTAATCTACGCAGATCTCTAGACCCAGTTATTGGTTCAAAATGGTATGTGGATTTACAAGCTAGCCTCTCTGGGAGCTGATCACTAGACCAGGCAATCCCTGAACAAACTGGTAACGTAATAATGATCCATTCATTCATTCACCTAGCATTTATTGAGCAACTAGTATGTGTCAGGTGCTGTTCTAAGCCTGAGCGCCACCGCGCTCCCAAGCGGCGCACTGTAGCAGTGCGCCACCGGGCCGGCCCCTAGAGCTTACATTTTAATAAAGGGAAAACAAAACATAAAATGAACAACAAAATATATAGTCAGATGTGAAAAGTGCCACAGAGAAAAATAAAACAGAGGAGGTTGCTACAGAGGTTCAGGTTTGGTCTGTAGTTCTAAAGAGGGTAGTCAGGCAAGGCTTCCCTTAAAAGGTGACATTTGAGCAGACACTTGATAATGATCTTTTCTGCATATACAGAACGTTAACTTTCAAAGTACTTTCTTCCCTACTGTCTCACTTCATCCTAACCACAGTTTATGATGGGAAAAATGTCAAAACTTTTAAAGGTCTAAGTATTTGAGGTCTACAGAAGTTGAGTCTTGATGAGGTCCAAGGATCTGCCAAGGTCTCACTACTATTGGTGACAGAATTAAAAACTAGAAACCCAGGTTTCCTTGTTTTCAGATCTGATCTGAGGACATAACAAGCCATTAATTTTTTTTTTTTTAATGTAGCTGAACTGTGCTCTAAACATGCAAGACTGAGACTTAACACTTGAGCTGAGGCCAGGCAGCTGGCTCTACGCCCTCCTCGGCTTCCTTAAGGGAATCCTGGAGCCCACCGGTCCTACTGAATTGGGGCCACCACAGCACCTTTTGACGAAGGCTGATCACCCCTGCTTTCTGAACATGAGCAAGCTGCCCTGTAAGTCCATTTCATGAGCTGTTTTTGATGTGTGCAAGGTTAAGCCAGGGTTCCTGTCCTCTAAGAGCCAATTCAAAATGTAATACCTTTTCCATGTTTCTTCTTTGCATTTCTCTGGAAGTTTGAACTTTGTTTGATCAAATGACATGGGCGACCAAAAAACTTTGACAACCAGCTTGAAATTTCTTCTCCACAATCATAAGTATCTACCCTGGCAAAAAAAGAAAAAAAAAATAAAGAGGTGAACTGTTATATAGTATTTCTTTAAATAATCTAAGCTGCAAAATTTAGATTACAAAATAACAAAATAAAATAAAACATTGCACAAGCTCCGGGGAGAAGCAGCCTAAAGGTGTGCTCAGGAAGGGGCAGGGAGATTTCCAAGACACAGGAAGATCTGAGATCTGGGGCTTGTGCAAAGCATTCAGACAAGATAAAAAGCTTTAGAAGTTCCGAGACCTTTTTAATACTAATTACTGATACTGAGAACCACAAAGCTTGGACTTTGAGAACTTCCAGAGTGGTATTTTGCTTCAAGAAGCCTTTAACCCGAAAATGTGTCCTGGTTTTTTACTATGGGCCTGACCGAAATATTTTCTCTCACAGCCATATCATATGCACTGACATTTTTGGTTTGTAAAATGAACATTGTGCCTGTAAGTTACTGATATAAGTACAGTTACTGATCCAGTGTTTTAAAACTATGGAATCCTCTAGAATTTTTAAAAATGCATATCACCAAAATTTATAATCCAAAATCACTAATATCTTACCTTGGTATAACAAGATAGATATTGTTGAACACTTACCTTATCCTTAATTTTTACTGGGAAAAAGAGTTGCTTCTCTGGTCTAAAAGGAGAAGAGGAGCATGAAAGCTCACTTTGTAGCATATGCTCTCTTGTGCTTTGAGGGACTGCACCCAAGTCCATTTTTGTTATGTTGATCACTCATGGTTCCAAGCATAAATACATCTAACTTGTAGCTATCCGAAAACCTTTATTAACCAGAACACTGCATAAATGAAATGTTCAACGAGGGATAAATTATCACATGTATCCCTAGATGGCTGTATCTTTCTCAATCAGATTTGCTATAGTGACATGCAAAAATGTATACCCCAAATTCATTCAACCCTAATTGAAAAGGTGCTATATGGATGTTTAAATTGGCAAAAATGGTTAAATTGGTGCAAGTACTCGCAATAAGATGTACAGCATGCTCAACTCTCCACCCTCCAGGATGGGGACCAGTGCCCATGATGCCCAGTTGTGCTGAGCACAACCATCACACTATCAGCTTCGCATGAGCCTCTGCCTGGCACCCAGGGGCACTAATGACTTGGGTCCAATTCAGATGTAACTTTAGTATTTAACATATCATTTCCTGACTTGCATGGTAGTAGGTGTTCACAGCAGTGCAGAAGGAAAGGTAATGTGATTTGAAACCAAGCAGTATCTCTGTTTACTGAGCACCCACTAATGAGTTCATTGGGTTAACTCACAGGCAATCAGCATTTTAAAAGATTCTTATTATACACAGATCTTTAGTGAACTGTTACATAGTTAACTGTCTTAGTATTTGGTGGGGGAATTAGTTGGGGTATTAGATGGAACAGGTTTCCCATGATTGGAAAAACAGATCAGATTTATGAGACTGATACGCTGCCTGCTGTGCTAAGAAAGCACGCAGATTGGATTTAGATAATAAGGGATGTGGACGTTTGATTTATTCAATTAAGAGATTTATAAACATGTATGATCAATAAATAAAGTAGAAATGATATTATGTTCATTTCCACTTTACATTTCCTAGAATTTAGCAGATGATTTATCATCAACAACCCAGATTAGGCAATAATCCACAACCATATGGTACATAATTTATGAGTTATCACCTGAAAGCTATACTTTAGAAACCTGAGGGACATCTTGACACGCTCCCCTCATCCTCAGCCTCCTCATCCAATCGATCAGCTAGTTCAGGTGATTCTATTTCCAGAATATATACATGACACCTACCTGATTTTCCTTCTGACGCTGGTCCTGGCCTCCACCTTGTCTCACCTGTGTTGCTAACACAGGTGCTGAGCTGGCCTTCCCACTTGCACCCTTTCCCCCTTCCAACTACTCTACACCCACCAGCCAGTCTTTTCACAATGTGAGTCAGGTCTTTTCCCTCACCTTCACTTCTCCCCTGGACTGTTGCAGCAGCCCCCAAACTGTTCCCCCTGTGTCCCCCACCCTCTCACCCACTCTTCGCCCAGTACTATTGCAGGCCTGCAGGGAGCAACACAGGCATTCTAATGAGAGGGACTGAAGATAAACATATGATATGTTGGGAACAATATGGGAAGGAGCCAAATACAGCAGGGCAAATGGACAGGATGGGGCTGGTTTCTGTGGGTGATCGGGAGGCCTCTCTGAGAAGGAAGCTTTTGAGCAGACACCTGATAGAGGTGAGACTGGTGGAGGTGAGAGAATGATACCTGTGGAGATACAAATAGGAGAAGAGCATTCCAGGCAGAGGAAACAGCAAGTGCAAAGACTTGAGAAGGAAGCATGCTTGGTTGGTTGGAGAATACCAAGGAGTCAGTGTAGTTAGAGTAGAGTGCACAGCAGACGGGATCGAGGGTAAAGCAGAGGATGGACCGTACAGGGAAATGCTCTCTTCTCCCCACCATGCCACCCTGTCAATGGAGTTGAGATTTTCATCTGCTTCAGAGTCTCACCTGTCAGCACAGACCTTGCTTTGGCAAATCTGAGCCCGTTCACTGTTTTCCTCAAGAGGCACCTCTATAGGCTCCATCCCTAATGAACAAAGGTTAGAGACAAATTTATCATCATGTAAAAAGAACAACTATGTAAGTAAAAGCCCATTATCATGAAAAATACAAGAATCTTAATGACGAAAGAATTTGGTTGCCTCAAGCAAATGGCTGGGTCTTAGAAATCTTTCTATAGGTCAGGGATTTTCTTCACCACCAATAGTGTGTGTACTGAGCAGCTTTTTCTTCAATGATCCTGCACTGGGGCAATCACATCCATAGTCCCTGGATACTCTATAAATTACTGCGAAAGATTTCTCTACTCCACATAATGTCACGTCCTGAAATCGTTGTTCTCTAAGCTTCCTTACATCACTTAAGAATAGACAGGTAGGCAGGAAGGCTCATACTATAAAAATATCAGCACAGAGTGTCAATCCTCAGTAGCCCCTAGAAGTCAGCATCAAATTGGATTACTGCATTGATCACCATTATTGCTAAAAAAGAATAAAACTTACTATGTCAGTGGGGTTAAAAAGTTTTTCTTTTTTCTTTAATTGTTATATTCATCATATACAAAGGTACTTCAAAAAGTCCATGGAAAGATTCATATTATTTTTCAACTCTACTATTCCATGAACTTTTTGAAGTTCCCTCATATGTAAAGGAGATTGTAACATACATAAGTAACAGTTTAAAATGATAATAATTAACATGTGTTAATATCCTGGGTACCTAAACTTGAACAAGAAGAGTAAAATAAAAGAAGGTTATATTTAAATCTCACTAATAAAAATAGATATAAAAATACTAAATAAAATATTAGCAAACCAAACCCAGCAATGTATTAAAAATCATTACCAAGTAGTATTTTTTTTTCTCAAAAGAGCAAGAATAGTTCAGTACTAGACAATCTACTAATGTAATAAGCCACATTAATAGATTATGGGAACAAAAATATGATAACCGACAGAGACAAAAAAAGGAATTCAGTAAGAATTGACTGTTGTGATAAAACTTTTAGCAAAATAAGAAGAGAACTCAAGTAGTATTTTTTTTTCTCAAAAGAGCAAGAATAGTTCAGTACTAGACAATCTACTAATGCAATAAGCCACATTAATAGATTATGGGAACAAAAATATGATAACCGACAGAGACAAAAAAAGCATTCAGTAAGAATTGATTGTTAGTTGTGATAAAACTTTTAGCAAAATAAGAAGAGAACTACTTTAGCCTAATTAAATCTATCCAAAACCTACAATAAACATCATTTTTATTTTTGAAACTTTAGAAGCATTCCATTCAAGGAAGTAATAAAAAAGAATGTCTTCCATCACTGCTGCATTCAACATATCAGAAAGACTAGCAAATGTAGTAAGATAAGGAAAAGTAAAAGAAAAATAAAGATTTGAAAGGAAAATACAAAACTATCATTATTAGAAGATGATATGAAAAATCAGAAGCTAATTGAAAGGCTCCTGCACCCTGGGAGAATGTGAATCCAGTCTCACTGAAGCTGGTAGGGAGATTCATGACACCCTCTCCGCAGAGACCCTGCCCCAAGCATTGTGCCATACAATCAGGAAAAGGACCCCGACTCCTAGCTTCAAACAGTGGGGAGGGAAGGGGTTGGTTCATGTATCCAGCACCCCAACCTTTCTGAAGAAGCTCCCCAGAGGACTGGATTCTGTCTTCTCAGTCTTGCAGCTCTGATGAGTCAAATCACCCAGGGGGGAATGGAGGTGGCAGCTTGTGCTGGTGGATGCCACTGGTCCTTCCCAATGCTCAGCACAGAGCAAGCAGACAAAAACCACAGCTGCTTGCTTCTCCCAAAGGGAGGGAAAGAATTGGTAGAGATCCCCAGAATCTCTAGCTGGGCTGATTTGTGGTGGATCTTCTACTGTTGAGGCTAGCCTGTGAAGACTGGAAGAGGTGCTTGTTTTGTCTAATGCACAGACACTAACATAGAGAGTCAAGGAAAATGAAGAATGAAGCAAAAATGCTCCAAACAAAGGAACAAAATAAATTTTCAGAAACTGACCCTAATGAAACAGTTATATAATTTACCTGACAGAGAATTAAAAATAACTCTCACGAAGATACTCACCAAGGTCAAGAGAACAATGCATGAACAAAGTGAGTATTCCAACGAAGAGATTTAAAATATGCTTAAAAGTACCAAACAGAAATCATGGAGCTGAAGAACATAATAACTAAACTGAAAAATTTACTAGAAGTGTTTAATAGCAGACTAGATCAGCAGAAGACAGAATGAGCAAACTCAAATACAGGTCACTGGACATAATTCAGTCAGAGGAGCAAAAAGAAAAAAAGAATGAAAAGAGTGGACAAAGCTTAAGGAAATTATGGAACACCGTTAGGCAGACCAATATACATGTTATGGGAGTCCAAAATGGAGAAAAGAGAGAAAGAAAGAAAAAGAAAACAAAAACAAAAACAAAACAAAACAGAAAGCTTATTAAAAGAAATAATGTCTGAAAACTTCACAAATTTGAGGAAGAAAATGGACATACAGATTCAAGAGCCCAAAGGACAACAAACAGGATGAACCCAAATTAGTTCACAGCAAAACACATATAATCAAATTGTCAAAAGTCAAACAGAAAGAGAGAATTTTGAAAACAACAAAGGAAAAGCAACTTGTCACATACAAGGGAACTCTCATAAGACAATAAGTGGATTTTTTTCAGCAGAAACCTTGCAGGCCAGACAGAGTGGGATGATATATTCAAACTAGTGAAAGAGAATTAAAACAGCCAACCTAGCAAAAGCTGAGGGAGTTCATCACCATTAGATCTGATTTATAAAAATATGTTAAAGGGAATGCAAGTGAAAACAAAAGAACACTAAACAGTAACATGATAGCATAACAAAGTATGAAATTCACTGGTAAAGTACATATGTAGACAAATAAATGATACTATATTACTATAGTAGTAGTGGGTAAATCCTCAATTAAAATTGAGGACTTCAACACTCCTCTTAGTAATCAATAGGACTAGTAGGCAGAAAAATCAGCAAGTATATAGAAATACTGAACAATACTGTCAACCAACTGGATTTAATTGACATTTATAGCACACTCAACCCAACAACAGAAGAAAACACATTCTTTTCAAGTACACATGATATGCCCATGGAAATAAATACACTTGGTCATAAACCAAACCTTAACAAATTTTAAGGAATTAAAATCATATAAGGTATGCTTTGTCTTTGGTAAATTTAGTGGAATTAAACTAAAAATCAATAATATCAAGAAAATCTCCAATCACTTAGAATTTAAACAACACTTATAAGTAATCCATGGGTCAAAAGAATGTAAGGAGAGCGAATAGTACCTGAAAAGATGCTTGACATCATTACCAATAAGGAAATGAAAATGAAAACCAAGGTGTGATACCACTACAAATCTAATAAAATGAATAAAATAAAAAACACTGATAGTACCAAGGGCTAGCAAGGCAAATATGTAAATGCTTTAAAATTCATACAGGAGAACAAAAGGCCAAGAATAGCCCAGACTATTTGGAAGAATGAGATAGCAAGACTCATTCTATAGCTCTATTAATAACATTGGCATATTGGTTCAAGGAAAAATAAACCACTGGAACAGAATAGAAGACTTACAGCCAAGAAACACAACCATGAATATATGGAAATGTGATAGATTACAAAAGTATAGCTACAAGTAAAGGGGGCAATTGGAATATTCTACAAAATATTCTACAAATGGTAGATGGGGTGGAGAAGAAAGATGAGTAATGTCCAGGAGAGGAACACAGGGAANATATGCTAAATACCCTGATTTGACCATCACACATTGTATACATGTACTGAAATATAACTCTGTACCCCATAAATATGTATAATCAGTAAGTGTTAATTAAAAAAATTAATTTAAAAAAATTTTAAGTACAGTTCTGGTGCCCATTAGCCACATTTCAAGTGCTCAATAGCCACATGCGGCTGGTGGCTACCAAAATGGACCATGAAGATGTTGAACATTTCCATCATCACAGAAAGTTCTACTGGACAAAGCTGGTTTACACTTTTCTATGTGTTAGATCATTCATAATAAAAATCGACAAAGAAGAATTAAAGCCTGCAGTACATATTATGATGAGTGAAGGGAATTTTTAAAGTGGAAGTGAAAAGGACATCATATAATTCCAAAGTTTATACCTCTTTACTTTCTGATTGGACTGTCAGATCATTACCTCTCCTCAGAAATTTCTCAGACAATAGAGGAACAAACTATTTGCTGTCTCACCTAGGCGCCCCTTCACTTACTTTAGGATAATTTTAATACATGGTAGAAGGAAGGCCATTGTTTCACTTTAATATGAGTATGACAGAAGCTCTGGACAGCTGCTCTGTGAAAATGAACCAGTTTTCACACCTTGGGCTTTGATGACCATGACCCTTCGCTGCAGGTCAATGATGGGCTGGATCAGGCAGAGCCGCCACTCCTGCTTCTGACTTAGGCAAATTCCGTTGTGATTCACAACCATCCAGTTCCGGTCATACAGCAGTCCTTGGTTTCCTATAGGCCACCTGGTCACCTAAACAAAAGGGTAGGTGTATTTTAAGCCAGGGCTCCTGACAGATGATCTTGACTTTATTGCACAGTGGCTGCACAAAAACAGATGGACTTCATGAATTCAGCACACACTCTTGAAGGAAGAAAGGGAGGAAGAGAAGAAAGTAAAACAGAGAGGACGATGCAATGGTGTGGAAGCTGGATCCCTCCCATTCAGCCTCCAGATCCACTCTCCATCCTTCTCCACTTCCTCCTGTGTTTTAAGTGGATGATTCATGTGCATGACACAGTACTCAGAGAGTTTGAGTCTACAGGGAAAAGTAAGTCTCATCCCTATCCGTCTCCAGTTTCCCTCCCCACGGGTGTCCATTGCTCCTGCTTTTTGTATATCCTTCTGCAATAGTGGATGTCTCTCTAGGTATATCCTGATAATACAGACATAATTCTTGCACAAAGAATTTCTACAAAATTAAAATACAAATTACCCAGTGCCCAAATCTTGCTTTCTAATACCATTTTCCAATAAAAAGAACGGGGACTCCTTGGAGAAATGGTTGATTCTAGGGCTGGATTAGGGAAAACGCATGATGAGCCAGGAGCATCTTGTAGTGTCAGAAAAGTGAGGAAGTGCTCAAAAGACAAAACAATGGGGTATGTCATAGGGATGCAGAAGAAGCCACAGAAAGCATGCCCAATGCCCAAAGCTGGAAGAACTCGAGATAATTACAATATAGTATTTGATTATAACCCAAAGTAAAAAATAAATATCCATGAGTTTATGCTGATATAAACAAGTAATTGAATAAATAAATGAGGGAGAAAACCAAAATGCCCATATGGAAGAATTCCAAATATCTATGTAAATACTCCCCCTTAGAGGAGATGAAGCATCACTCCCCACCCCCTTAAGTGTGTCCTATACTTAGTAACCTGCTTCCAAAAAGTACAGTATGGAAAGGAGGTGGGGAAGAAACTTTGCAGTAAAGAAGTATGGCAAATGCTACCTCAGCCAGGTGATACAGGTTAACAGCAACAAGTCCTGCCCACGGTATGTATCCTGATATAATATGACAAGAATGACACTTTATGCCTGAATCTTCCTCCCAAAAAACCCATAACCTCAGTCTAATCATGAGAAAGACATCAGCCAAACCTAAATTGAAGGACATTCTGAAAAATACCTGACCAGTACTTCTGAAAATGTACAGGGTTATCAAAAACAAGGAAAGTCTGAGAAACTCTTACAGCCCAAAAGAGCTTTAAGGAGACATGACAACTAATATGACATTCTGGATGGGATCCTGGAACAGAAAAAGGACATTAGGGGAAAACTAATAAG